>NW_010334672.1:8775-16495 GCF_000700745.2 Antrostomus carolinensis | reverse complement strand
GACTGGCCCAAGTCACTGTGGCCCAGTTTAAGAACATGGCACTTTTCCAGGATCTATATACGGTGATTTGTTTCTCTATATTATTCTCTATAATTATCATCACACTGTGTATTCATGGGCTCTAGGTTTAATGTGATATAAATCTGGAATTAATCTATTGAAGTTAATGTCAGATACATTTGCTTTAACAACTAAACTGGATCTTAGTCTCATTTATCCTACTGTAGCTCCAAACCAACTCCACCAAAGTAAATACTCACCGGTGTTCTCCAAAAAGCCTTTGCCATGGTCCTTGGCTGTACTTTCCATCCTTGTGCTAAACCTCACGCTGCCGTAAGAGAACTTTTGTGTCATCTTGCTCTGCCTTTGGACTGAGCCTTGCTTTAAACCCCTGCTGAAAGCTGTCTACGTTTGGCCTCTCTGGAGAAGAAAGGAGGGTTGGGTTGGACCCATCACCTCCCTCTGCACCACTGGCGATGCCGTTTGCATTTCTTTGCTGCTCTAGTTCAGCTTCCCTCCTAAACGCTGGGTGTTCCAGGGCTCAGGCTGCTCTGAAATCATAGAGTCATAGAATGGTTTGGGTTGGAAGTGACCTTGAAGATCATCCAGTTCCAACCCCCCTGCCATCAGCAGGGACACCTTCCACTAGACCAGGTTGATCAAAGCCTCATCCAGCCTGGCCTTCAACACTTCCAGGGAGGAGCAGCCACAGCTTCTCTGGGCGACCTGGGCCAGTGTCTCACCACCCTCACAGTAAAAAATTTCTTCCTCAGATCTCATCTAAATCTACTCTTGTCCAATTTTTAACCATTGCCTCTTGTTCTATCACTACCTGCCCTTGTCAAAAGGCCACTAGAAGGTCTCCCTGGAGCCTTCTCTTTTCCAGGCTGAACAGCCTCAACTCTCTCAGCCTGTCCTCACAGGAGAGATGTTCCAGCCCTCGGATCATCCTCATGGCCTCCTCTGGACTCGCTCCAGTAGTTCCATGTCCTTCTTATGTTGAAGACCCCAGAACTGGATCTATTGATTGAAACTTTTGTGTTTATTTGGACTGCCAAGTCGAGAAATGGCTTTTACAGGCCCCTGAGATCCCTTTGTCTCCCCACATAACATGTGCCCAGTTAGTGCTGAATTGGGGTTTGTCCTTAAAGTCCTATATTTATCTTTCCTAAGCTTGTTTTCAGTAGCTTAGAGGGGGGGAAATTAACAGGAAAAACACTGAAAGGCAAAGAAGCGAGCCTGGCTTTAAAACAAACAAACAAAAAATCAGTGTTATTACTGTCAGTAGGGCTGACATCTGCTAGTCAAAGCTGTTGAGTCAGAAATTTCTATTCTAAATCCTTTTGGTTTGGGATTAAACATGGGAGATGCACACGGGTCATTTCTTTTTGCCGTTGGGCTCAGTCCCAACCCCGCCGTTCCCAGTGAGCTGGCTGGTGCCTGGCAGGGTGGGGAGAGATGAGAACTGAAGCTGTGCAGGAGAGCAGACCCTCGCCTGCCCCCCTGACCTCATGTATGGCTAAACCAGCTCCACCGGGCTGGCCACGTGCTGCACCCCAATCTAGACGGGCTCATTGCAGCCCTGAAAATTTCCCCCTAGAATTCAATGTCCCCCCCCAAACAAAGATGAGATTTACATTCAGAGGACTTGATTTTTTTTGTTATGTGCTGACACTATAATATTTCTGTGTGTTTGCTGTGGATGGCAGCTCTTAAATGATGCTTCCTCCTCCCTGACTGCACAAGACCTGGTGGGTGCACAGGGTCCCTGCTCGGGCAGGATGCTGCAGCCCATGGTGACCTGGGTGTCCTGTGGAGGGGACAGGTTCCCCATGGACATAGCTTTTTTTTTTTTAGCATGTTTCACTTGGAGATGGGCACAGTGATGAGATGTACCTGTGAAAAGCAACAAAACACACGGGATGGGACTGATCTCTGGCCACGCAGGCTGGAAAGCTGATGTCAAACCCAGGGTGGTTGTATATCATATACCATCTATTCATCTCTGAGCAACATGCTCTGCAGTCTCAGTCATCTAGTGAACGGGGCATTAAGTTTGGGGGTGCAGTGCTTGCTGGCATGGATGAAAGAGAGGAGCTGGGAAGAGCAGGGCTAAGTTTGGGGAAAGCTCTAGAAAGCTTCAAAAAGAGAGTAAGAGGAATGTGTCTGGTCCCCGCTCTTCTCCTGGAAGCAGCCAAGGGCTCTCCTGCAGACTCTGATAGATGTTTCTTTAAAATAAGAAGAAAAAAATACAACTTTTCAATCTTTTCCAATTTTAGATTCTGGTAATGTGGAGAAATTCTGATATATCTGAGGGATTTGTTTTTTCCCTTTCTCAGATGGAGACTGTCCACAATAATGGGTGCCTAAAACACACCTCATGCTTCCCAGTGTTTTCCCCCAATTTTTTCTTCAGTTGCTGCACAATAAGTGCAATTCATGGCTCTGTGCTGCTACTTGACAAGACAGCTGGAGAGAAGCTATTTTCTGATTTTCAGATACCATAGTTTATCTCTAATGCTACTTTTCACTGGCAGTTTAAGGAGTTCTTAGAAAACTCTTTAACTTCCCCCTTATGACTGAGATGGTAAGAGGCAGATAAAATTTATTATTTAGTAATAACCAGCAAAAAAGTTTAGAGGTTTTTTTAGGTGTAAACTGGGGGGCTGTTATTTGGTTTTTTTAGAGACAACACATGGCTCATCCCTACCCCAAGAAGAAAAGGAAGTGATGGGCAGTTCTTTCTACTAGACTTAAAAAAAACCAAAGCAAAACAAAAAATACAAACAAACAAAAAACCACCCCAAAACCAAAGAATGTACAGTTTTTAATGAAAAGTTGAAACTTGAAGATTTTGGGACAAAAACTTTCAATTCAAAGCTTAAAGTTCTGATTGGGATGTTTCCCCAAGGGGAGTTTCTCACAGGGCAGTTTGTTGGCTGGGCTGTATGTCCTGTGTCACCCTGCGATGCCCTTTCAAATGGGAGTGAAGATGTTCCTAGTCATGGTGCCTCGTTGGGGATGAAGTGGGGTTTGAGTTTGGGAGCTCTCCCCGTGAGGGAGAAGGGAAGCTTTTTTTTTTTTAGGAAAAAACCCCTAAAAACTGTTTTCCATAGGACAGCAGGCTGGTCTCTAAAGATTTCTCTTACAAAAACACTATTTTTCCAGAAAATATTGTTCCTGCTGGCTATGTGCACCACTTCAGAGCAGAGAGACTTTCTGGTCCTTCCCTAAGCACACTCAAAACCAGCAATATCTGACCAGCTCCTGCTCCCCATTAAAATTCAAACCACAGCCTTTCTTGCCATTCCTGTTCTCAGATGACATTTAAACCTGTCAGCAGTTACAACTGGTGTTGTGTCATCTTTGTAGCCAATGCAAAAAATTGCATTCTTGCTTCATGATAGCTTCTAAAAACAGAAGAACAACGAGGATAGCTAAGAATGGACATAAATATGCAGAAATGCCCATGTGCTGCTTTCCTTGTTGCTGGTCTGACAGTGTTTCCACCGCTCCTCCCCTTGGAAAGCAAAACCAGCCCGGGCAGCGGTGAGCAATAAGCAGGGATGACAAATACATTTATCAGTGGTCAAACAACATGGACAATGTGTCAGCCCTGTCCCCACACTGTTTGGTGTCACATAAGTGTTGTTATGGATAAGGAGAGGGTGCTGGCATGTGTCTGCTGAGGAGCTGGAGTTCATCCCTGTAGACCAGCTGGAAGGGGATCCCTAAAGGGATCCTCAAAGGTCACCTAAAAGGATTCTCTTACCCACAGGCTTGACCTGGGTGTTTTGGTGCCAGGCTGGTCACATACCCATGGGCTTGGGACAGGTTCTGAGGTGCCTGCTGGCACCCCGTTGGCATGTGGAGTGCTCATCTGCCTGCCACGAATGCCCAAAGCTGGTGGGGGCCAGATCCAGGCTATCATAGAATGGTTTGGATTGGAAGGGACCTTAAAGCTCATCCAGTTCCAACCCCCCTGCCATCAGCAGGGACACCTTCCACTAGACCAAAGTGCTCAAAGCCTCATCCAACCTGGCCTTGAACACTTCCAGGGCAGAGCAGCCACAGCTTCTCTGGGGTGGTTCCCCATGGGGAGGAGGTGAAGGGCAGCAACGACTCATGGTGCACCATGAATCCCAGCAGTTCTTGGGCAGATACCTTGTATATATGGAGATTTCTTCTATACATAGTCTAGGTATAGGGTACCTGGGCGTGTTTCTGGGTAGGTGTACTACAGGCAGCAAGAGCTGACCTGTCTGCACACAAAGCCAGCGCCAGTTGGTGTACGGCCACGCACAAATACCACTTTGAGCTTTGAATACACACGTGAACCAATTTAATGGCTTTCATCTGGTACGGCCACTGGTAAACAGCAACCTAGGATTGTTTATATAAAGCACAAAGGGTGCCAGGCAGCCTTATCGAGCTGCTTCCATTTCTCTGTGATTAATATATCTGAGTCGACAGTAATTTGTTTTCATAAACTTCACAAACAACAACTTAAACGATGATGTTTTGGTACCAAGCTCAAATATGGGAATAATTTTATTCTCAACGCCGGCGTTTCTGATGCGAGAACTGAAAGGCATCCAGAAATGCTGTGTGTTCACTGAGTACTCCTCAGTCCCAAGATATAACATTTTTAAAGCATTACAGAAGCAAAAACAATCCCGGCGCTTTGAAAGCTTTTTTTGCACTGACTCTGCTTCATGGAAATATTGACTCAGGGCCAAATGGCTGATTATATCGTATGATGTAAGAAGGAGTTAGAAAGCTTAGAGGGGAATTAGAATAATGCAGTTTGTGTGTGCCTGTGTGCAGTGAAGGGGGGACACAGCATTTATTAGAAAGCTTTAAATCTTTTGCAGCTCTACGTTAGGCGCTTGCGACGCTATCGCAGACCCTGTTGAAAGCGATGGGGATTCGATGTTTGACAAGCTCGTTGCTGCTGAACTGAGCTCCTGGTTGAGATCTTTTCAGCTCGTTTAAAGGCTGAAAAATCTTCCTTGCTGGGGGATGGAGGAAGCAAAGGCCACGGCTGCTGTGTAGCCCAGGAAGAAAAGGAATTTGCTGTGTGGTACTTGTGGAAGGGAATGGAGGATGTAGCAGTCAGGGGTGGTGGCTAAATTGTGGCCTGACTTCTGCTGTCAGACTAAACTAAAGGTGGAGATTTGGGCATCAGACAGACAGTGGTGCTGGCAAAGGGAGGGGTGTGGAGCAAGGGGAGCCCCAGCCCTGCTCCTTCCCTGCTCCTTGCTGCTGGGAGCCACTTCACCTGGGAATATTTTATTGTTTACTTTGTCTTGTTGTCCTGCCAGGGAGAAAAAAAACATTCATTGCAAGTGTGAACTCCAAAATGAGTAAAAATCAAAGATGACCCAAGTGCCTGGAGGCATAAGAACAGCTACTGAATTGTTCTGCTTGTTTAATGAAATGGAGCAGCACAAAGACACAGTTCATGTGTAGATTTATATATATAACAACACTGGCACTCAATTTATGGAGCTCACTGCAGATTGTAAGATGGGGAAGCCTGGCTGCTGTCAGCTGTTTGAGGGGGATTTGGGATGGAAAGTCATAGAATCATAGAATGGTTTGGGTTGGAAAGGACCTTAAATATTATCCAGTTCCAACCCCCCTGCCAGCAGCAGGGACACCTTCCACTAGACCAGGTTGCTCAAAGCCTCATCCAACCTGACCTTGAACACTTCCAGGGAGGACCAGCCACAGCTTCTCTGGGCAACCTGGGCCAGTGGCTCACCACCCTCCCAGTGAAGAATTTCTTCCTCATATCTCAGTCTTCCCTCTTCCAGTTTAAAGCCATTGCACTTGTTCTATCACTACCTACCCTTGTAAAAAGTCCCTCCCCAGCCTTCTGTAGCCCCTTCAGGTATTGGAAGGCTACTAGAAGGTCTCCCCGGAGCCTTCTCTTCTCCAGGCTGAACAGTCCCAGCTCTCTCAGCCTGTCCTCGCAGGAGAGCTGCTCCAGCTCTTGGGCTTGGAGCCCTCCTCTAGACTCACTCCAGTAGGTCCATGTCCTTCTGATGTTGGTGGCCCCCGAACTGGAGGCAGCACTGCAGGTGGAGTCTCACCAGAGCAGAGTAGAGGGGCAGAATCACTTCCCTTGACTCGCTGGCCACAGTGCTCTGGATGCTGTCTATCAGAAAACCCGCCCTTGCTGTAGCACTGTGACGATCACGAAGGAGCTGGGGAGGTGCCAACTCGTAGCTGCTGTTGAAGATGGAGGATAAGTTGGTGCTTAAACCTGGGGTCTGGCTACAGCAAAGTGCCACTGCAGTCATCACCTTGCCCTTGAGTAGGAGGGTGACTTGCTGTCCCTGCTGACCTGTGGGACAGACAGAGCTACGAGGCAGATCTGCTGCAGTTCTCTCCCACCTTCTAACAACGCGTGTAACATACTCACACGTGCACACGTGCTGCCGGCTGCCCTGGCTGCCTCTCCTGCCCACACAGCAGCTGCGCTCGGCCCCGCGTGTTTTCTGGCAGCTGGCTACTGGGGTGGAGAGTGAATAAGGCTGTCTCATCGTGCTGCTTCCCACCTCGAGTGAGTCAGAGGACAAGACGAGATGCAAGCGCTGAGCTATATTCGATGCCTCTGTATCTGAAACACTGGCTTCCAATGATGGTGCAGGTCATTAGGTCCTTAATTTCCTCTTTAATGGATTTTCTAATGCATTTGATGAATAAATAGCTGCTCGATAGTAAATAGAAATACCATTTGCAATCTCGGACTTGAAATGGGCCTTAATGTTGCCATTATTTATGTTTACAGAAGTCCTGTGGACCTCATGGGAGGTGGAATACGTGCAGATGCTGAAAGGATTGGGACTGGAAGTGCAGAGCAGCGTCAGCCCGGGCTGCTGCTGAAGGAACAACTCGAGTGGGCACACCGTTTGCAGAATGTGAATGATCCCATTGACTCCCGATCGCCTGTGGATGTGGCTTGGGCTGAATGGGTCTTGTGTTTGCATGGAAAGACAGTCCAGAAGGAACCGAGAATGTTTCCAAGCAGACATCACTATATGTTGCTTTGTGGGTGCAGAGTACATCCCCCAGCTGTGCACGGGGTCACTGAGGGCTGGGGACCCTGGGGACATGAGAGCTGTGGGGTTCTGGGTGTCACTGTGCCAGCCTGGGGCTGTGCTCAGGGAGGGGGTGGTGTGAGCAGGATCCTGCCTGGGTCCTGACCCGCCCTGTAGACAGGACTGAGCCCCTGGGGAGGGATCCCACTCACTGCCCAGGTTCTGCCATCCCTCAGCATCCTCCACCGAGATGGGAGCTGTCTGCCCTGGCTGGTGCAGCAATTGGAGCCTCTCGGTTTACAAGTACCACGCTGGTGCAGAGTCAGGAGATTATCCATTCACATCAATTTGTGTAAAGCTGGCAGCGTCCTCAGTGAATGTGTCTGTAGCTCCAGTTTCTAAATGGCATTACGGTTAACAGCAATGCATCATCGTTACCAGCAAGGCTTTAGAGGATGCATGAGCAAAGACTGACATGACCTAAACCTCTGGAAGTACTGTGTGATCGTGAATCAGGCGTGGGTTAGTTATGTTTTCACCCTACTCGGTAGAGAATAATGCAATGCAATGGAGCAGGGTTTTGGTTAAAGTTCTGTGGTGAGCTGATCCCCCCAGGTGAGGACTGCTGTCTCCCTGTACATACACGAGACCACTGCAGGCTGGAAGCCTTA
>NW_010334672.1:0-8751 GCF_000700745.2 Antrostomus carolinensis | reverse complement strand
AGGTACCACCAGGTTGGTGCTGGTGGTGAGATCCAGCCCAGAGGAACCAAGGGTCCTGTCCAAGACTAAAAAACCCCCAGCCCTTGCTGGCCCAGACATCATTTGATTTTTGGAGTCTCATCTTTGCTTTATGGTGCTCCCTCCAGTCGTGCTGTTACGTATTAATAGGGGACAGAGCTGGCAGCAGGAAAGGGTAGCAGACGTAGGCATTTGTCTTGCTGTCCAGTAAGCCACATAACAAATAGTGATGCCAAGTGTAATCCTGCTTCAGTTAAAACTGTTGCTTTGGTTTGTCATCATTCATTGTTCAGAGTACAGCTGCTTAATGACAGGATGTGGGAAATGAAAAGGGTTTTTTTTTTTTTTTATGTCCTCGTAGATTTTTTAAAATAAAAATTCCTGAGCAACGGAGGGAGAGAAGGCGCTCGCGCAGAAACGCCGGGGTTTGAATGCCAAGATGCAGCCTGGCTGGAGCGAGTCTCCCCTCAACGAGGCTCAGGAGATGGAGGTTTTGCTCCTAGCTTTAAAAATAACCTGCTGTGTAAAGCTGGGCAGTATCTGTGCCTCGGCTTTGTTTACTTACGTTACACATCTGGTGCAGCTGTCTCTGCCCAGCGCCTTGCAGAACAGGACCTGCTTTTGATAGGAAGAAATGAAAAATAAAAAGACAAATGCCATGTATCTGCATGGGGCCACTTCTTTGCAAAATGCCCCATGTCCAATTAAGTTAGCAAATGTTAGATTTTGAACCTAAATACAGGGGAACAGAGGGAATTATCCATATGGAATATGAGCAAGCGGATGAAATCTGAGGCGGCTGGAGGAGGCTTCATTAAGCCAGTAATGGCAGAGACAAGCCCAGCCCTGCCGAAAGCTGGGGTGCATGGGGTGTCTTTTTCATTTTTGGCTCCATTTTAATAATGATCTTAATTTTTATACAGGCATGGCAGGGCTCCACCCCTTCAACATGCTAACTGCTTCTAGTTGACAGTGCAGAATTACCAGCAGGCGCGTGATCTTTGCTCTCAGTGGGAACTCTCCTACCTGGGTATGCTGCACATCGTGTAAGCAAATAGGGAAGCTGATGGGTTTGGTGGGAGATGCGTTTCATCCAGACTTTAAACTCATTTCTGGCAGGCACAGCCCTTGAGGAACCACCACAGGCTGGGATGTGGCCAACAAGCCTGCATAATTGCTAGCCCATCCCCTGCTTCACTCTGCCTCCAGAAATACTCTCTCTCTTCCTCTATGTATATTTATTAAGCCTTGTCCTGAATGATGTGAAATCAGTGTGGAATTTGCCTGAGGTTTCTCTCTGCCAGCCCAGGACTCCTCAGCAGCGTAAGCAAAATTAAAGGAGGTGCTGGGGTTGGGATGGAACCAGTCCTGCTTATCGGAGAGGGAGAAAGAGGAGTCGGGGTGCTGCCCTGCCTGCTCTCAGCACTGCAAGAGGGATGGGGAGCAGCTGAAACCCCTGCCGCGGGCTTCCCACATACCTGGGATTTGCCATGTCTTGAAATCTCAGATAAACATCACCTTTTTCAGGATTGTTTGTCATATTCTTACATTAATCTATTAGCAGCAGATCAGTGCCATGCTCATCACCAGTCTCTCAGTCCAAAAATTGTTCTTTTTTTTTTTGTATCCCTTGAAAATGTCTATTTCCAACAAGCCTACTGTTATCTCACTTTTGCTATTTTAAGTTCTGTGGCACAAAAAGGCTGACTCACAGAAAGCCGTGTTGTAGGAAATATTGGCTCATCTGAGGAAATAATTCTCAGTTCATTCTTCCACCGTGTGCTTTGAGTTTTTCTCTGTCCCTCTTTTTTCTTTTTTTTCTTGGTCTTTTGGTCTCATGTTATGGCACATATCTAGCACCATGAAAGATTGAGAGCTATTTCTAATGCACTGGTCTACCCAGTCAAATGTGTCTCTCTATATACCCCAAAGTGTTTTATATACCTGCTAGAAATGTTACACGGGATGCTCACACAGCTCATAAAATTTGGTCTCCTACTGGAAATGTTTTGTGGAAATATGCTGCTTAATCTACTGCAGCCATTCCCAGTTAACGTTGTCGCCGTGCGCATCGGAGGGGGTGAGGATTACAACCCTCTCAGGGAAGTCTGAGTTATCAGAAGTCCTCAAGAATAAAACTGAAAGAAATAGATATCCAGTGAAATGGAGATAATTGACTAAAAAAAAGGGGAAATAGGGGAGGCCCTGGCAAAGTTGTCCTGGCTGCAGTCAGTTCCCTCTGATCAGTACCTGCAACCAGCCTTTCACACATAAAGGACTGTATAAAATAAATCCAGAGTGTGCTTTAATTGAGTGTTAAGCACAACAGTGATGTGGAGTGAAAGACAAGGCTGGAGATCCAGGATGAAATCCTGGCCCAATGGGGTGGGGAGAGAAAAAAAAACAGCACAAAACCAAACAACTGCAAAACCTCTATTGACTTCAAGGGCTTTAACCACTGGAGCAAGTTGTCTAATAACACAGTGCAGGGCGGCTTTGGCACTACTGTGTACTTCATTCATTTTACATTTAACATGCCAGAAAACAACGCTTAATGTCTTGTAGATTTGAATATAGCATTATCTATCTACAGGAAAGCAGTTGACAGCAATAATATAATAAGAAGAAAAATCAAGGACTTCTGAATGTACCTATCGATATTTTTTTGTAAACCTTTTTGACACCGTCATTAGCAAAACCTAATTAGAAGGTGGTTTTCAACAATTGCTGTCCTCAGGACATAAAGTATAGCCCTCATGTAAATAATATTATCATTTTTAAAATACTTTATAAACACTAATTTACCCTCCCAATTTTCCTGTGAAATAGATAATTATGTGTTAACAAAAATATCATCATCATTAGGAGCTGTGTTAGTCCTCTCTTTTTATAGATGGATGCTCTTGCCCTGATAATAAACAGTTTGCTGAAGGCCACATGAAGAGTCTTTCAGGAGTCTGATTAGAGAGCAAACAGTCCTGGCTCTGTCCTCTGCTCACATGAAGAACCAGAACAATGTACGTATAATGAAAGAGGAGCGAGGCTTTAAGTAAGGGCAAGAAAAGGGAATCCTCTTCGAGTTGGCTGGATTCTTGGGCTGTGAGGAAATATTAAAATAGTATGTGACAGATAAAGGTTAATACCTAATAAATATCTTTTGTACCTTTATTTACTCTGCAGTAATTACACCAAGTAACACAGATTATATTATGAATCACGATGACGCTTACAATACTGAATTTTTGCAACCACATCCTGGCCCTGTGAGATAATCCTTTTTGATCTCATATGAGAGCCAGATAGGTCTTGCTTGAAACTTCAGAGGCGCGCGATAGCTGCTGGTACACACCTTTTTTCGTAACCTTGTTAAAATAAAACAAGTTTGGATTTGCTTCGCCGTTGCAGGATGTAACATCTGAGTTACAACCCTGCCGTGAAGGGAGCTTTGCCATAACCATGGAGTTAACAGGGCCCTCGGTATTTCTATTGGAGAAGTCACTTTTTTTTTTTCTGTTTTAAGAAATGTGGGTATTTACATATGCAACTACAAAAAAAAAGACAAAAAGTTAAAGCAATCCTTAGAGAGTGATTAAAGCCAAAAAATAAATTTGTTCTCATGTCTCTAACTCAGCTCGCTGTGTCTAAACTAATTACTGCAGGAACCGGGAGGCAGCCTGGTCTTGCATTGCTGGGCGTGCTCGCAGAGAGGTTCTTTAACAACAGCCTGCCTGCTGTCACCGTGTCCACTGTCAGAGCATCTCCTCTCAAAGAAACAACCCCAGCTCAGGCGGAAACTACAGCTCTGCACCGGCGATAACTAAACCTGCTGGGGTCAGTGCGTGTTGCTTTCCAGAGTCAGGTCTGTATCAGCATTTTTCCATGTTGTTCGCTCATTTTTCTCCTCTTCTCCACAATTGTGTGAAATACCCACAAATCCTCCCAGGGCCAGATTTGGGGTAGCCAGGGATGATATTCAGGACTTTCAACACGACACTAATCATGCTGGCTGGTGGCCCCGGGACAGCTTTCATTTTGCTCTCCCTCTTGTGCCAGGAACCGCTTTGGGGGCCCAAGGGGATGGTGGCATCCTCTGCCCACAGTGGCATCTCTCCCCGGGGAAGGAGCCCCTGGGACTGCAACAACAAACCCTATTGTTTTTCTTCTCCAAAAAAACCCCAAGGAAAACGTGCCCTGCTGGGAGCGGCTGTTTTCTCTTTCCCCTCAGGAAGAGAAGGTGCAGGATCCCTCGCTTGAAGGGGCTGAAAGACCTGGTGTCTCTTCTCTGTTTCTCTCAATTTTCCTTTAAAAATATGTTCCTGTGGCACTGATCTGAAAGCTCTTCTTGGTGTGACACATTCACACGCACGTTTGTGTTCTTCATAAAGCCTTTAGGGTGTGCTGGGCCTCTGGGGAGGAGGTCAGCAGCAATGAGACAATTTGGTAAATATCCCAATCCCACAGCACCAGTTCCTAACTTTGTCACCTCCGGGCTAGGCTATTTTTTGGGGCCTGCTGGTAGCTGTTATAAATAGAAACATAAAATTGTGCAGAAGGGCTGGGACAAGGAACCCGTGCCCCAGTGAAGCTCTGTGTGTAAGGAGATGCTAACTGGCTCGTGTGTCTTAGCACCACCGATTTACAGCAGCACTAAACGTGCTCTAAACAGCATAACTTGAGTCCTGAAGTTTCTGAAAGAGCCACTTCACGGCTTTGGATCACACAGTTCATCAACTGTCTATGAATGAGGGACTATTCACCTGGTCACGCTGTTCCTCCACTCTTGCTGTTTATTCTGGGAAGCAGAAGCCTCCGAGATCGATCTGGGTAAGTGTTTCAATGTGATGATTGTTTTGGGATTGAATCCTCTCTGCTTTATGGAGATCTACAACGTATCTGTGCGTGTATACTTTAAAGCAACTGATAAAAATAAAAAGTAGTGCTACAGGCACGTTAATCACCATTGTCAAGACATTTTTTACCTGTGTCCACTGATCAATTACTGATGAATCTGTATGCCAAGGTAGCGGCAGGAGATGCTCCCTACTCAGAAACAAGTCCCTTTCCCAGCATGTTCTCTCCTGAAAACAATGACTGTCAGGAGCTGCAAAAAGAATAAAGCCAGTCCCTTTGAACTGGTGAACTTCCATTTCCTTTCTCAGTATGCACAACACAAGGACATATCATTTAGAGGTTGTTTTATTTAAGTTGATATCTTCCTCACATTAAAAGAAAAAAAAAATAAGTCTTAGAGTATGAAAGCCCTTGGCCTTAATTGTTCAGTACTCCAGATTCAGAGCTCCCAGAAACAGAGAAGTCATGGGGAAGCCATGGGGAATCTACTCAGGTGTGGGTGTACCTTTCTCTATTCTTCCTGAGTTTTTTCTGGCATGGCAGCATCATTAGGACTAAAGGTGCCTTTCTGGTTTACATTAATCTGCTTTAGGATGCAAACTGAAAAAAGTAACTTTGTGAGGAATGGACTGTCCATGTGGGGAACCTGATTCCAGCACCCCATCCCTCCTTCACCCTGCCAAGCCCGGAGCCAGGGTGCTCCCACAGCAGGAGCCTGCTGGTTCTTCTGTTTAAGTCAACAGGGTTTAAGTCTCGCTTGTTTAAATATCAGGTTTAACTGGGGCTTGCCTGCATATCAAAGGCAGTATGGTAATTTTTACGAGGGAAAGGGTTTGCCCTGGCTTTGGCCAGACTTGTCCCTGCTCTCCCTGTTGCGCAACGCGGTGCTGAGTCACTGCCCTTGCTCACCCAGCGAGCGCTTGCATTTTCTTGGTGCTGTGTTTGTACAGGATGGGATCCCACAAGGCACGCCGTAACTGGGGGAGCCTTCACATAAACAAGAGCTGAAAACGAACAAAGAGCCTTCCTGGTTCACCGGTATTTATTTATGCACTGCCACGCGTGGCAAGTTTCATTCTGGCACCTAGATTGTGTGGTGGACCGGGCTTGAACTTGCTTTCTGCAGTCAGTCATCTAATTCCTGCGGAGGTACTGGAATCTCACTGGGCCTTCAGTCTCACCCCAGTCTGCAAAAGATTTATGTATAGATATTATATAGATTTAACACAATACCATGGCATTTATTATTTGCTGGAAAATGTTAATAAAAAACAAGTATTACAGATGCATTTTAATCCCTGAAGTGATTTTTGAGTAGAATGCATGAATTATTAATTGTTGTTACTGTTATTATTGCAGTGCATACCTATCTCACAGGACATTGTGAGGATTAATTAATTCTTGTAAAGATGTAAAAGGCCATATAGGTGTCAAGGGTTATGACTAAAGTGCTTTGAAAATGGAAACTGCTCTGTGAGTGCCAAGTATTATTATTTATGGAGTCCGGGCAGTGTGCTTGGTGCTGTGCAAACACTGGTCCAGTTATTGCAAATATTTGCTTATATGTGCTTAGTAGGCCAAGCACTGGCTGTTACAAGTAATTTCAACTATTTTTAAGGCTGTGTCTTACAAACATGGCCACGAGAAGACTTTGCAGAAGTTGGGATGACAGAGCCATGGAAAGGGAGCAGCCATGTTACTGAAGCACTTTGAAGGCACACTTTGACTCAAACACATGGATGAACCGAGAGCTCAGATCCACCCCAGTTCTACATCCAAAGTTATGGTTTGGTCCCATCTTTCTTGCTACTAGGAGACTTTGGAAAAGGAAACGTAACAAGTTATTGTTTAAAAATGCTTCTCCCAGCTCAAGGCAAAGCCAAGTCCCCAAGACCAGCTCACTCACTAAACAACCTGCTGTAAACCATAACCTGCTCAACTGCCCTGTGTTACCCAACATCCGTTCTTGGAAACCTCTGAAAGTGAGAACTTCCCTCCTGTACGCTCTGCAAGTGGCCTCGGTAACTCTGAGCCCAGCTGCATATTTGAGCAACAGAACTCCAAAATCTGAAGCTCATGACAGAAAGTAAGGCCTTTGCACAGTCCTGTGAGGTGTTTGCCTTCATAAAGAAAGGACCACGGAAACCTTCAGCCAGATGACTTCAGTTCAGCGTGTAGTTGCTGCTCAGCAGATGGATGGCAAGGTGGTGTTCATAGTTCCCGTGTGCCGAACAACGTGCACATGAGGGGCTTTCACTCCTCTGCTTCTCACACCAGTTTTCTGAACGTTACACCTCCCGTTCCTATTTTGTGGACTCCTCACAGCTCCTCTCATACCCTTCTTCAGGTCCCTGGTATCCCACAGTCCCCTGTATTAGGTCCCTTATCTTCCTCTTGCCTTAGGCAATGTGCATACTCCCATTCCCCCTTCCTCCACCCACTGCTATGGCTTATCTTCTCTTACCTGGGAAATAAATAATCCAGAGTATCAAGAGGTTAAACTCCTTCAGAAGCATGGACAGAGCTGAGATTATCATGCAGGAAGGTGTTAATGAGTCCCTTGCCATATTTTTTGCCCCTTTGGAATTTCCCAACTTCCAGCAAAATGGTCAAATTTTGGAATTGGACTGGCTATGGTCTTCAAAAATTATTGCCTCTTTACATACCTAAAGTAGATAACCTACACACCGTTATTGAGGAGAGAAAGTTGCCCACTTGGGCCATCAAAATCATTACAGAAATAAATGTTGAACATCAAATGGTTTGCAATTACAAATATGCTCCCTGGCTTTCTAGAGAGACTTTGGTTTCCTCATATAACTCAGACCTCTCCAAGCAAGCAGATTGAAGGCCTGGGGCTTTCTCAGAATTAAATGATTTTGCAATGCAAAAAAAAAAATTAAAAAAAAAAAATCCGTTTTCTACAAGTATTTAAATATTAGTCTTCATAAAAGGAAGAGTGCATGGACCTGACCCTGAAAAAAAAAGGAGCGCTGTGAGGTGATCCTACACGCAGACACCCACTCATGTGTTCATCAGATTTGTGGAGTCGAGGGGTCCCATCTGCTTGTGAGATGAAGCTCAGGTAGGTGCAATTTGCCTGTGCCATGTCCCAGTCGCTAGGCTGAAAGTAAAATCCATCCTTAAGTCCAGAACTGCTGTTTCAGGATGAGCATAATTCACAAAAAGGAAAAAAAAACCAAAGAAAAAAGAAGAGCTACGTTTGTAGCTCTATGTTTGTGGCCCATCTCTCTACTTTCCCATTTTGCCAGCTGCTGTAAAAACAAGTTCTGCAGAAGTGTGGTGATATGGAGGCCCAATTCCGGCAGCATCAGACCTGGGCTGAGGTGTGTGGAGAGCCTTTGGCACCAGCAGTGATGACCTCCGATGGTGCCATCAGATCTGCGCGTGGTTTGTGGTCATCGGGATCCCGCGTGAGTGCCAATGTCCGGACAGGAGAGTGCTGGACCAACGCCCAAGTGTGAAATGCTATTGCAAAAACATCTGAAGATGGAAAGGACTGCCCAGTGATGAATGTGGTTTTGATTAACAAAGCTCACTTTAAAAAAAAATAAACAAACCTGGAATGTAACTGACAAATAGCATTTCAATTCTAAAAATGAACAGCACCCCGGCAGGACACCACAGAGGATTATTTTAATGGAATAAAATGACAGGACGGATGCAGTAACGGACCCAGGCGTGAGCGTGGGGCTGGGCCCAACCCCGCACCCACGCCGGGTGCCATGTCCGACCGCGACGCCCTGCACAAGCAGCACAAACACGGCGTTACACCCGCACTGACATGAGCCCTTTTGTCACGGAGCGCAATTAATGGCTTTCCTCGAAAAACTTCCAGGACGGCACCGGGCCGCTGGTCGC
>NW_010334671.1:0-10339 GCF_000700745.2 Antrostomus carolinensis | reverse complement strand
TTATTATTATTATTATTATTATTCAGCAGGTCATGCAACCTCTCCTCATGACAAATAACTTCTATCTGAACTCTGACAGAGGGTGTGGGGAAGAGAAGTCAAACCTTTTGTTTTCCACCTGCTGTGTCATACTCCAGAGTATCTGTTGGGTATTTATCTATGGAGACATACCTCAATGAATGTCAAAGACTAATAAATATTAAATTAGGGTGGTTTGCTTGCTTAAGCTTTGGCACTGTACTTGGTTACCAAGTCAAATCTCAATGATCTGTTCAGCCTGCCAGTGCTCTTTCTTCTGCAAAATTAAAACTTGCACTGGTCTATGATGTAGATCAGAAGAAAAAGTCCATTACGATAAGAACATCATCTGAATTTTCCAGTTTGAAGTAGCAACGGGAATTCATATGGAAAAAATTTCACATCTTTGTAAAGTTCCTTAACAAAGGAAGGAAATAAAACCCCACAAATATTTTGTTACATGAAGAATCCCACTTGTAGCAACATTAATGAACGCTGGATCTACAAGAACTGAATTTTATGGGGTTTTTGTCACTATGATGCTTGGAAGAGTTACTCTTGCATAAAATGCCTAATGGAAGAGAAGTAAAAAGAGCACATAACTGTAGAAAACATTACTACTGCCAAAGAAAAACCTGCTTTGAAAGCCTCTCCACGTTATCAGTCTCACTTTATCATTCCATATAGACACAAAAATAGGTTGATTTAAAAAAAAAAAAAAAATCTAGCCAATCAAACAAACTTCTTTGTTTAAAGAAAAGCAAAACAACTTGCCTGGGAGTGTATCATGCAAACTCTAAATACAGAATGCCAGTGAGTTAAAAGGGTAAATACTGTAATTTCTAGGAGCAAATATTGTAGTTTCTAGGAGTAAGATGGAAAAAAAACTCAACCAAACCAAACCCAACCCACGTTAAAATTTAAACACCTCGGGGCTATAAAATGTAGTGTACTAAATTTTTAATTTAAAGTGGGTAGATTCATTAGGAAATCCTGACAGTGGTCTCATCTGACTGACTGTGTTTGAACACTGTGAAAGAGATGAAAGCAGAAGGCTCTGTCCACAGCTACACAACCTTTTCAGCTTGTGGCACAAAGATCTGGAATAAAAATTGCAGTTATATGTAGGACTGTTTATAATCGATCTCACTGTTCAGTTTCCCTTCTTCCTTCTAAAACAACTTCCCAAGTAGTTTTAAATATGTGCTGCTATTTAATTGTTCCATTCCTGCAGCACATTTATTTGTGCTGATTCCTATTATCTGGATCAACCAGTATTTGTGTCATGATTCAAACTGCAATCAAACACTCCTTTGTCCAAAGAAATACAAAGTAATACTGACCTGACCTTCCATCAACTGCATAGGCTTCGCAACTTTCAGTGGATGACAGTATAAAGATTCACACCCATTTTAAGACAATTTACATACTTCCTTCCTTTGCCAAAAACAAGAAAAGGAAAAGTCACAACTAAAGCAGGGAGGACAAGGCAAAATTAGCTGAAAATCTTGTGTGTTGTCTCTCAAATTAAGATTTAACCAGCTGGTCTCCAAAATTGCTTTTTACATTACAAAAGAGTTGGTTGTTTTGTTGTTAGGTTTTTTGTTTGGGTTTTTTTTAAGTGTCTTTTTGGTAAAAATTTTTGTTCAAGCCTCAGGAGAGCCCAGGCATCGAACCTAGCTAAGGTTGTGCCTCACAAACTCACCAGGAGTTTTGGACTGCCTCTTTGGTACCAAGCTAGAGACGCCATGTAGGAAATGGCCAGAAGAACCATTCAGCCCCGTCCAGCCCATACTGAGACACTCAGGTGCCCAGAACTGCTTGTCTGCAGCAAGGTCCATTACCAGCAATTACACTTGTCTCAGCCATGGATGGTGGAGGGAAAGACTGAATCTTCTTGCAGCTTCAGAATTGTTGAGCAACTTGAAGCTATCCAAGAAATAGTTTGTCCAAGATTAAGCCTCTCCACGCTGTACACCCTTTTCCTTGGATAAAACAGAACTGTTGTTGGCTACAGTTGGCCATGTTGCAACAATTTCCAGTCATGTCTGAACAACAGGGCACCCAGTTTGCTTCATTGACCCTACCTGCTTAGCTGGGAAGGGACAAGGACAGCATCACCCTCAGACCACCTAACGTCCCTACTTGTGGCTCTCTGTGCATTGATGTAATCCTTCACCTTCACAGTACTGTGATCAAACTTTGCTCCAGGTGACCATTATGTATTTCACAATTGAGAGAAAAGAGATAAGGCATTACTTCTGCCATTTCCAATCCCTCTGAAAAAGTCTGATACAATTAAATTGCTTCAATCCAACCGATGCTGAACTCAAGCTATCACACACTAATGCCTAACGAGAACAGAGAATCCCATCCCCCTATTCTTTCTATGCCTGCCAGCAAGAAGACAGATTTATTTCTTTAGGATTAGCATTTTGCTATTGGAATGACTGGATATACCAGTACTGTTGCAACAAATCAGCATAAACCTAATCTTGTTACAAGGCTATGGGACAGATTAATCCACTGAAAAATCCAGTTTGTTCCAAGACAAGCTTTTCTCTAGCTGTGAATACACAGAGACAGCATCTCATCGAGTCTTCAAAAAACCTGTTTGACCTACTGCAGGGAAGAAGAGCACAAATATTTTAAATAAACACCAAGTGGAGGTCTGTTGCCACTGCCACTGATGGTAAATGCTTTGCTGACTTTAGCAATCTCACAGTTTGAACCTTGACATCTTGCTTTCTTTGTGTTTATAAGAAAACTGGGGCGGGGGGAGGGGGGGGACAGTAACAACACAAATTTAATTGAGCTTTGTTTGTGTTTGTTTCAAACCTTCAGAACAAACATCCCAAAATAAGAAACCTTACTTTTTATGAACTCAAGCCAAACAAGCCAAAACACATCTTTCAACACAGACTGCTCTCCACCCCCACAAAGAGGAGGGGGGAAACCACTCAGTACAACAACATCTTTTAATATTTGCATTCCAAAACACAGTAACTTTCTGCTGCTATCATAATTACCCTTCTTATTAATACTGAGCATCATCAGATGTAACTGCAGATTTGCTGTATCCTCACAACAAATTTAGCTGTAAGATTGATCCAACAGAACGGTCAATCACCATTGTAACTTACACATCACCTTAAAAAGCCTCAGCAATTCTTTAAACTACTTTGATACCCTGCAACATGTTGAATAGTGCCAACTATTTATCATGGTATCTTATATTTGAACGAGGAAAAAAAAAAAATCTTACAATCACTTAATTGAAAACTGAGATTCTTATGGAAGAAAATTTTCTGGTTTTGAAGTCACCTAAGATAGCAAATCTGAAGCGTTAAGAATAAGAGCAAAGAACGCCAAGTTTAACTAAACTTAAAACAATCAAAGTTTTAAAATATTGAGAAAGCTAAATAACTTTTCATTGCACGCAAGAGAGGTTCCAGACTAGTTTAGTGTTACCATAGAGAGGGAGAGAAAAGAATTTTTATGTTGGTCTCATGTTTAGTTTATTTTCCATTTTGAATTTTCATGGTCAAAATCAAGCAGGGAAAAAAATATTTCAAAATATTTATTTGTCCTTTGTAATTAAGGCACCAGGTTTGGAAGTGAGGAATCCAAAGATCAGCTTTCATAAGCAGTTTGATAGGTACGGATAAAGAGAATGATCGCTACCTAACCAAAAGAAAAACACAGCAGTAATGAGACTTCGGAACAGCCTGCTGCCAGCCAAATCAGCTCTTTTAAATACTTCATTAAGAGAGCTGAGTGTTTTTTTCATTAGAGGCAAGCATTCCTCATGCTAGAAAGCTCCTGCTCAGATGCATCTATAAATATTGTGAGGTCCACTGGAGGATACACAGCCAAGTGCCTGTTTAGCATCAGGTGCCTAGTCGGAGAAGCTTAATACTGAAGAGGTGGGAGGTCAGCATTTAGCATTGCACTACATGCTTTTATTGGCTTCCTTTTTATTTCCAAGCACAGATACAGAATGGTTGCTTTAATTGGTAAGACTGAAGGTGGATGCACACCTTAGCCGCTGCAGAAGTCATCTTTCCCCACTTGCAATGGTTGGGAGATTGGTAAGGGATGTCTGGCTAAAGCTCCCCAGATTCAGGATGTGATGCCAACAAAGAAAATTTTAACCCCACCAACTTCATGGATTTAAGACCCAGAACTGGATTCTAGATTGCCCTGGCAGACAGAAAAGCAGCCTATTCATTCAGACATTTCCTGGGCACAGCATGAAAGCTGGGGAGCTCTCATTGTCAGTGATTTATAACTAGATGATACTTTAAAATAGTATCCAAGTAAACATGCTCAGTCCTCTTCATTATATATCCCAAGTCCTAAAGAGAAACTATGCTGCTTTGTGTGGCACAGCAGTGATCCCTGCTTGAACTTGGGGCATCTTGAACAAGCTCCCAATTAAAAATAAAGTAGCCAAAATGAAGGAGCTGCTCAAGAATAGTTTTCTTTGGCTTTGAAAGCACTCATCATTACACTTTAATTTGCCTTCGATTTTTTTTTTTTTTTTTTTTTTTTTTGGCAGCCTCAGTAAGGATGGAATAAAAACAGCTGGAAGCAAAGCAAAAGTTCAGCTCTGCTCTGAAGCCGGGTTGCCACCTGGCTGCTTGCCCAGTGCGCTGGCCCATCTCCCCGTGCCCTCGGAGACAGCACAGACACTAATTGATCATGCATACACGGCACTCGCTTGTCGGGGCTGCTGTTGCCTTTGCATTTTAGCTATGTCCATCCTACCCCTTCTGCTCAACCTGGGAAAATTCAAATATCACTAATAAAAGGGTAATGCCTCTTCAAACACAGGCTGACTGCATACACACACAGAAATTTGGGATGTTGAACTGTAATTAGGCACCTGTTTGGTTTGGTGACATCCTGGTACAGTAAGAGTATCTAAGCAATATGAGAATACAAATGCGATCAAAGCTGCACCTAGTTCTTTCCTGATCACAAACAGTCCTGATCCTGAATGCAATTTTGTTCCATTGTTTCAGAGAAATCTACACTTAAACAATAAGGTATAAAAATAATGGCTTTGTTTTTAATAAAACATAAGGGATAAGTGAATAACATCCCTTTGATAATATTTTTATCATCTTAAGAAGGTATAAGAAGGAAAAAAAATATAACCCCTCCTGTGAAGAGGAAAGCTTCTAGTTCTGGTGAGCAGCATGCAGAACAGAGTGAAGAAAAGCCCATCATGCCTCACTTTTCCCTTGAGGGCACATTTAGCTTTGCCCACAGGCTATTTGGTCTTAAGATATGTTGTTATATATTGACAGGAACTCAAATGATATTTGACAAGGCAACCCATAAAACATGCAACAGAAATGATCTTTTCCTTCAGCTTGCCCTACATTCATCTCTGGTGGTGTTGCAGCTTTGCTGTTTGTCTACAGCCACATCCTGGCTTCAGCGACTGCAATAACACAGTTATTACGCAGTTATAACTGCGTAACCAGTCACATTTTGTATTTTCATATGGAACTCTATCATCGTTCTGAGTCACACACGTACTAATGCTTTCTATATTTTCCTGCTATGAGTATAATGTAGCTTCACATTCTCAGACAAAGACAGAAAAAAAAAGTCTGACCATAATGATATCACATAAGCGCAACCCAGATAAGATCTCAGATATTTCCCAATGTTTTGGCCTCCTTCAAAGAGGAAAAGGGGCATTTTGACCTTTTAATAAATAAAAGCCTGAACAAAACTGCTAAGAAAGAAGCAGGAATAATTTAATGTTTTGGAAACCAGTCCTCCAACAGGGATATACACAGCAGATTCTCCCGGCTAGTCACATCATATAACAAATGGACAAGGATTACTATTACTCTTACAAACACACAGCATCTCCACTCACTTTCTGAAATCAAGCAAGCAGTCAGTGCTGGCTGACAAAAGGAAGCGTTACATGCAAAGCCTACCAATTCACATGTGAGCCCTGCCAGCAGAACTCCCCTTACTAAAGCTAAACCAAACAGCATGTCAACAGCAAAGTGTAAGACTCCACAGAGGGAGATCCTGTGCTATTTGCACTGATACAAACCACCTCTCAAAGCAAAGTCCAGAAGACCTCTCTTCTTACAACAGCAACAAGTTACAGGTCCGATTTCTGGTCTCAGTGACTAGAAACTTTCAAGTCTCTAGAAGTGCCTGAAATAACTTTCTCCGCTTGCTTTCTCACCTCTGGTAGCGCATACACAGCTATCACTCTTGAAACACACAGAGCCAAACATTATGCTGCTTTCAAGAAACACATCAGGGTGTTGCTTGGACCAGAAGAGGGCTTGGAGAGATGAAGAAGCAGAGTTTGCACAGGAATTGTTAGAAGCTGGAGGACAGGACAAGAACAGGACAACAGCAACGTGCCAGTAATGCTGGAAGAGGTGAAAGGAAGGACTATCCTACCTGAAAGCAAGAAAGGACAACAGAAAAACAGAAGCAGCGACTTGCACTGCTCCATTCTGCTACTGCTCGACACTACCAGGTGTTTTACCTTACAGTGACCTCGGAAACAACTGCAGATAACTTGCACTAGCTACCGGAAGGCCACAAGTGCAGGACAGTAGCCTGGAGGATGGACTGAATGACACAGACTAAATACAAAGGTGCCTCCAATCCAACCATGCCCCGAAGGGACCCGCTGAAAGATGCAACAGGAAAGCTGGGCAAGAAGAAAAGATCAGTGCACATGTGCTCTTTTTATCCCCTCCTCCGAGATAAAAAGTTCCCTTCATCTTCCCACCCCAGTCTTCCCTCTTTCATCTCCAAAATGGTGAGGTGTCAGGAAGCAACAAGAATAGTCAGTGCTTGCTTTTAGTGGGGCAAATAAGTAAAATTGCCAGTTGGAACAAAAAAGGCTGCAAACAGAAAAACAAACTCATGGGAGAGGGTACCCAAGCATTTGTGGATTACTTTTAAATAGTTCCTGGAAGTAATTTAGTAACTGGATATTCAAACTGCATGACTCTTACAAACCCAGCTGCAAGGCAAGCGTGCTCCGTTTCAGTCCAGCAGCCTGGCTCGCTTCAGTGCTCCGCGGCAGCACGATGATGGAGGGATGCGGGGGTAAGGCCAGCGGGCACAGTTTTGAAATAACTGCTTAGGGTGCACTCAGGGACCTTCCTCCACTCATACCCTGGGGTCAGGCTTGGTCATACAGTCTCTCCCATCAGGGCAGAGTGAATAAGCAGTTCAGGGTGGTTAATCTCTAGACTCTTTCCAACTAGCCCATATCCTTCTTGCAGAGGGGAACCACATCACCGCGTAGCCTCCCGTCCAACACCTCACCTTTGGAGGACGCACGTCCCTGCACTGCACCCCAGCCAGTGCTCCTCCAGCCACCGGCTGCAGCCCCCCCCGCCTTTCCCTGGAAACCTGCCACCCACCGAGCTACCTCCTCGCCCAGGCCAGGCACAGGCTTTGCCAGAAAGGTGCAGGGACAGCAAGCAGAGCAGCTCATGGCACACACCAGCCTGTCAAAGGGAGTTTTTAGCCCCTTATGCAGCTTTTCTTCTCACTCCTGCAGCTCTGACTGTAAGGAGAAACTCCCCAACTTCCTCGCTACCACCACCACCACTTTGCCAGGATCAGGGCATGTTGTTTTTTACGTAATATTTACATTTGAGTCACTCAGGTTCAGCCCTGGCATGAAGCAATTCCATATCAATTTAATCAAGTTAAGTTCTCAGGCATCTTCCATTCTCCAGACTGTGTTTATATCTTTACCCTTGGTTCTCTTCAGGAGCCCAGTGACATCCTCCCAGGCCAAACAAACATGCTCAAGTCTGAGTTATCTGTGATTAAACTTGCACTAGTTATAATACCAGTAAAGAAAAAGCCAACAAACAAAAAGGGCACTTCTCAAACAATTTTGCATTTCCTGAAGGTTTGCACCTCTAGGAAGCTCTAAGTGACCTTCCCTGACACAAGATTTTCTGCTTTTCCTGGTAAAATCACCACCTGCTCCTCCGCAGAGAGCACACCAGCTCTTGCCTGAGTGTGCACATGCTGCAGTCTCTGGCACAGGGGTCCCCAAGCCCCCCGAACCCCCTGCACCAGCAGCTCCCACTGGTCACCAGGTCTGCATCGTGGCTTGATCCAGATACTCGGTGCGCGTTTTGCAGTCTCAAGAGCACCTCCCACCACACAACAGACTTGGCCTGTGCATGTCTGTAGGATTTGGCAAGTCTTGCTCCCCATCTGCAACCTCTGTAACATTTCTACGGCCACTGCAGTAGCTGTCGGCATTAATGTGTCGTGTGAGCTAAACACAGTTGTCTTCTTCCTCCGTCCTGACAGATACTCCACTGACTCTTTCTGAAGGCAAAGTTTCTGATCACTCCTTTGCACAAACTGAAAGCCAAAATGAACTACAGGATGAGGATACCAGACTCCAAACCCTCTCCACCCCCAGGAAGACACCCCTACCCCCCAGCACACAGCAACAACACCCTGATGGGGCAATACACCATGCAGCAGCACTACAGGAGATATCAAGACAGAGCAGCTATTCTTGCTGATGCAGTGCCTCAGCCAAGCATGCAGGTGCCCTGGCAAGGCTGGGATATTGGTAGTTTTATGCTGACGTGCACACCACCACAGAGACTGCAAAGCAGATGTGGCCCCGATGCTCAGCAAAGACACACTCTTCAATCTGCCTGTGCACCTCAATTTTACATTTCTGTGCTGGGCCTTCTCATTACCAGATCTGCCTTACAGGTGGAGCTGCAGTGAAGTTAGCTCCACAAGGTTTTCATACTGTAAATGGTATGAAAATTGCAGACCACAAATGATATGTAAAACCCGTTCAAAAGGGAAGCACCACTAAAAGCAAAAAATTCAAACTTGAAATATTGGTTCACTGGGTTTTATGAAGGTTGGTTTTGAGTCATATGCAATCCACATTAAGATGATGAATATTTTCCTTTAGGGGAGAGACTTAAGCTTCCCTAATCCAACCAACTTGTTCCTCCTAATGCCAAAAGGAAATACAGCAACACCCATGCCCTTCGCTGCTGACAAACCACCACTGGAATGACTGGAACATGCTGTAGCTCTTCCCACAACTTCCATCAAATCCTGAAGCACCAGACCACAGTGTCCAATATCCTCCAGCACTTCGTCTTGGCATACTCCCTGGAGCTGCCTTTGCTGGGCTATGACAGGGAGTGCCAATTAATGTAATCACCGAAGCCAGGAACACCTAGTCCCAGAACAGCACTTACAGACAAAGCATAAAACAACAAAACCCTTCTTTCCTATGCTAGACTTGCACCATTCCTTACTACCATATCTTGCAACAGCAGCATATGAATCATCACACCACATTTAAGATTAAAGGTTTAACTAACTGTTCAAGACACCCGAATTGCTTTGATTTTATGTATATCTTGTGCCTTATCTAAAAGCTACATATAATTGAAATGGAGGGAAAAAAAGAAAGAAAAAAAAATGCCAAGGCACTAAGCTTCCTCTAGGACTTCATCCATGGATTTAAAGTTTTAGCACTTGAATTCCAGTTAAAGAAAGACTAATGGTATTTCACCTTCCAGTACCTGAATTACAGAACTATCCTGGGAGAGTTTGTCCAGGTACGTACACAAAGCCTTCAGCTAAAAGAGTCAAAACTTTAGAAACTGAAACAAGGAGCTGCAAGTTTCACACCTTCTATGGCAGACAAGAGTAGGAACATTTAGGAAGTATGTAAGAAATATGAGCAAGGCAACAAGCAAGGCAGCGCCAGGCCCAAGAGAGTTGGTTGACACTCAAGCACCACTTCCTCCAAGCCCAAGATGGGTGCATCCCTAAGAGAAATAAATCAGGCAAGGGTGGCAGGAAACCTGCATGGATGAGCAAGGAGTTCATGGAAAAACTCAAAGGGAAGAGGAAAGTCTGTGAAATGTGGAAAAGGGTCTAGCCACCTGGGAGGAAGATAGGAATGTGATCAGGGCCTGCAGGGATGCAACTAGGAAGGCTAAGGCCCGCTTGGAACTAAATCTGGCAAAGGAGGTTAAAGACAATAAAAAAGGCTTTTTTGGGTACATCAATAAAAGACAGACTGGGGAAAATGTGGGCCTGCTGTTGAACGAGGCGGGTGCCCTGGTTTCAGGAGATGCTGAGAAGGCAGAGGTACTGAACGCCGCCTCTGCTTCAGTCTTTATGGCTAAAAGTGCCTCTCAGGAACCCCAGATGCTAGAGGGAAGAGAGAGTGTTTGGAGGGAGGAAGACTGTCCCTTGGTTGAGCAAGAACTGATCAGAGAGTCTAAACAAAATCAATATA
>NW_010334670.1:0-11757 GCF_000700745.2 Antrostomus carolinensis | reverse complement strand
AGCGCTGCCCGGGCGGCCTGGCGCTCGGTAACACTACCGCGGAGAGGAAGGGGCGCGCGGAGAAGGGGCTTTTCCCTCCTTCTGGCTTTAAAAATGCCCAGTGACACCGGAGCTGCATCAGCTGGGGCAGGAAGGAGACCTACCCATGACTAAGTGGGGCTGCATTTGTCACCTCAGGGCACTAGCTGTAAACCGAAGGGTGACAGGGGAAAGGGGCTGGGAGGGCCACACAGAAACCTGCATTGTGTCTCCTGGAAGCAAATCTCCAGGTAGTTTTTCAGGACGGGCATGGCTGTGCTTTTTTTTCCAGCCTAGTCCAAATGGCAAATTCAGAAACAACAATTTCTGACTAGAGGCTGTTCTTCAAACCACGCTGCTCTTGCTTCATGTACTTCAGGATGTTTGTTTTCCAAAGTCTCTGTATCCGTACTGGTTAAGACAGCACATAGACTCTCTTGACGGTACTCTAAGGACTGTCACAAATGCTGGTGTGCCTCAGCCCTAAGTGTTTAGTAGGTACTGGAATGGAGAGGAATGATGATGTACATGCCTATGCACAGAGCCAAGAACGGCTTTATTTTCAAAGATGTTGCTGACAATAGTTTGCCTTTACATGCTGCATCCTTTTGCCTCTAGATTAGAACAGGACTTCCGCATAGGTGCAAATAGCTGTGACAGCCACAGTGCTGCCATCATGGAAAGAGAGGAGTTAAAGAAGTAGGTCACTGAGTGGCACAAGGCCTTACCTGCAAAGGGCTGTGTGACTTTATCTCCTGTGGAATCCAGTGAGAATAGGATACTTTGAGAATCACCATCAATGGCATAGCTACCGATATTGAAAACTTGAATCTGAAGGGAGATGTGACAGCATTTTCAGTGCTTCAGAGTCGCATTTGTTCAAAGACAGCAAAAGGTGAAGGAGGAGACTGTCTTATAATTGTAAGATTTGTCTTCTCCAGGGCCCAGAAGGCAGCTGCCCCAGATTTTATTCATACATATGTATTAAAAAAAAAAAAAGTTAAAAAAGTAAAAAAAAAAGTACTTCTCCCAAAAAGCTATCTCCAAAGAGCACAAAATAGGTAAGAGACAGCTATTAACTCTACATGCACTTGTTGGTGCCTTGTAGGCAGCAGCATGTTGGTAAATACTCAGCTGAAGAATGAGGGTCATGGGTCTCCCCAGGTTGCTTCATGCACAGGGAGAGCTCAGAAGATGGCCTGGAGCTGTTTGCTGGGCCTGTGCTCTGAACAGGAGAGCAGAGACCGTGACGCACAGGTCACTGCAGCACAAGCCATCCTCTGATGAGTGAAGACGTGGGTTGAACTTAAAAAGCCTATAGAGAGGAGAAAACTCTTTTGCATGTTTGATTTGGTAGAAACGGGGAGGGTCTTTTTCTCTCAGCAAAGTCTAACGCTCCCTTGAATGAGCAGCAGAGCAGGGCCTGCCACTG
This sequence comes from Antrostomus carolinensis, assembly GCF_000700745.2. Classification (NCBI taxonomy): domain Eukaryota; kingdom Metazoa; phylum Chordata; class Aves; order Caprimulgiformes; family Caprimulgidae; genus Antrostomus; species Antrostomus carolinensis. The sequence goes on along the minus strand of NW_010334670.1, from coordinate 10,307 downwards.
CTTACAGTTTGAAATCATATTCTCCCTTTTGGCTTAAAAGAACCATGAACAGCATCTTACTCCAAAGCATAGCTGTAAATTCAGCATTAATAGTACAATAGAATAAGAGAAGGGCATTTTCTTTTTCAATGAAATAGAAGGATGTGAAAATGTCCAGTGCAGTTAAAGCAGGACTGAAAGGAGTACTCTATAAATGGGATTAAAGAAGTAGATAAATGCAAAACATAAAGAGAGGAAATCAGAAATTCATGCACAGATAAATGAAAATATCTAAAGCAGAACAGCTTGGGGGAAGTGACTCTAGTTTCACATAGGTGTGGATGAGAACAAAACAGTGGTGAAGGGAAACGCCCTACAAGGTGACATACGCATTTACTAAAAAAATTAGTAGGGCTACAGGGCTTATGGGTCTCATTTTGCATTTTTTGCAAGATCTGCAAAACCTTTTGTTTCTGACTATCCCTGCACTGTGAACTCGTCCCTGTCTTATCTTTCTGAAGGAAACTTAATTCTTGTTTCCTCATCAAGGAAATACAGGTTTGATATAATCAAAAGTTTTGCAAGAACACATGATGTTCATCAATATTATCTTTCATGGAAATTATTGAGAAACCATCTCTGTATTTTTGGTCAGGTGAAGCCACTTTGTTCTGGCTGCTCTTTCAGGTGCTTACAGTGGTGCTCTGGAAGGCACACATGCAAATGTTAACATCAAAACTAAGCACTCTGATCTTATCTCAGCATAATGACCAAATAAATTCCCTTTGGTATTCCCAAAATGCTTTTTTTAGAATTTATTTTCCATTCCATGACTTTCACAATTTCAGCTTCTTATTCTGTCATGGGATGAAAGGAAATTCTGGAATGTTAAGCTTGTTGTTTGTTGACGTTGGTGCAGCAGAGGCAGAGAGCAATCAAGGCTTAAAATTCTCTTCTGTTGGACAGTTTTTTAATAAGATTCTGTGTCATGCTTACAAACATTCTTTCACAGCTGTGATGTATTAATCCAGCATGTAGAAGAGAAAACTGAAAAGGCATTTCAGCCATAGGGTTTATATTTATGTATAAAATCAGTATACAGTTAAAGCCAACAGCATGTTTACATCTGGATCCTGTATGATAGCAGTTGATATATTTAATATGGCATATGGCATAACACAGGATTAGATAAGGTTTTCTGCTTAGCCATGCTTCTGTTGTGCAAAAGAGTATTTATAACAATGTTCTTTACAAATCACATTGTAATGCTGAATACTGTTTCAAAACGCGCTGTGCATCAGCAGTATTTTCCAAAGGTTATGTCCCCGTGATTCATGCTAATTAGTAATGAGTTGACTCTGGGGTAGAAGACATTCTCAGGAGGATTTTCAGAGGCTTGATTTCAAAAACCCAAACTGATCAGATCGTTCCCCAAATTAGCTGGTGTGAATGGACCTGAAAAAATAGGCTGAAGCAGGACCTCACATAAGATCAATCACTCGGAGCTAGATTATGCAGAACTGAGAAAAAAAATACATGTTCTTGTGAACTTTGGGAAAGCCTGTACTCAAAATCCTAAGCAAGGGCCCAGGTAGTACTTTATTATTTGGTGTTTCTCATCCATGTGACTTAGTCTTCAAGTCCTCCCAGAATATGAAACTGCACAGACATCTTTTCATGCAGTCCTTAAGGGCTGATAACTTCTATGTGCTCCCATTTCCATATCCTCAGCTCCTACAGTTCTAACCTTCCCAAACTGAGCACACAGGACCCGAGTGTGAATTTTTTGTGAAAAGCCTAACTAAGTCATAATAACCTGTTCAGAAGAAACCTTCTCACTCATATCCCGGCGCTGAGCATCTCTGTAGTGTATGTCACCACAGCACCTGGAAGTGTGTACCGGAGACTGGAGTGCCTGGCACTGTGGTCCTAGGCAAATAGGGAAAAAAAAAGTGAACACATGAACCAAAGGTGGCTGTAGTGTGTACTACTGATGTCAGTCCGCTGGAACCTGCTACCCAACACCTGGACGTGATGAGGGGAATGGGCACTGAAAGCGCTTTCCACCCACAAGTCAACAAGAGTGAGAAATCATGCCTGTACATGTACTGCAGGTACACGTCCAAACCCACTTTTAAGTAATAGAGACATAAATGAAGCTAAAACAGATGGGAGACAGTGCTGCTAATCATTCTCTAGGCCGTAGGTATAACACAGGGTAATGTTTGATGCTGTCAAAGAATATGCAATTCACAGCCTAAAGAAAAATGCCTGTGATTTCTGTAGTCAGTAGTAAGCGCTGCTGCTATCACTCTGTGTCTGAATAAGAATAAACACTAAATATTATGAATATGGAAATAATGAAATATAACAGGATTTGTACTTGATGTACAAGAAAAATGGCTTATTTCAGTACGTATCTTGAGTGCATTTATGAGCCACGTAATCTTAATGATGAGAGAGTTCAAGCACCACAGACAGGTAATAAATAAAGCCCTAGAAATGCCTGGTCTGGCATGTGTTGCTCTGTCATGAAATGGAAGCATTCAATAGAGAGGAAAATTGACCAGCCACTGACAGGAGATAATGGACTTATCTGTTAAGTGAGTGGAGATAATGTAATATTTAATATGACATTCCTGATAACTAGTCAGGAAGATCTTACCTGTGCCAGATTTTCAAGGTTATTTGTAATGGAATGAAACTGAGTATCACTAGAAAGCAACATAAAAGGGAAAGAAGTCTCCTGCAATTTATTGTCAAGTGCAGGGCACCTTCAACTCTGAAGATAGAGTCTTCATCCCAAAGAGGTTACAGGCCCCAATTTAGGACCTATTTAGATTTAAGCAAGTAGCTAAGCACTTTGCAGGGAGAGGGCAGCTCATTTTGCTGCCTGAGAAGGGCGGACTCTTCTCATCCTCCCTGTGTCTGCATCTCTGCCCTGCTCATGGCTATGCAGTCTCACCAGTGCCTGTGCATGAGCTCAGCCCAAACTGAGCTGATGGAGTGTAATGCAACTGCACAAAACTAGATCTTTTTTCCCTTGTATTCTTTGTCTGCTGGTTTAACGAGCTGCTGGCCTGTAGTTCATTCCTCAGCTGTTAGAAGGCTGGGAATTACAGCTCCTGGTAGTACAGTCCTTAGTCCTTAGTGTGTGGTAGTAGCCATCCAGACGTATGGGGCAGAGCAGGGCTGGCGGAGCTTCTCATAGTGATTTAACAGTGTGATTCCTGATGTGTTTTGAATTACTATTTTTTTTCTTTAGTGTAGAGTCTGTTTCGCCACATCTGCACCAGTGCAGTATCTGTTGGTTTCAGTGCAGCTGGTGTAGGGTCAGCATAAAAATTAGGGTGGTGTTGTTTGAATAAATATGAAAGACATCTGGGTTTTAGATATGCGTGAAACCAAAACCCTCTCTTTTTTCTAGTCCTGCCACTTTTTTTTCTCAGTAATTCCAGCAAAGATGGGGTTCCTCCAAAAAACAGCCTTCATTTCTTAATGCTGAAGGCATTTAGAAAAAATGTAGAGAGCACGCAAATTGCCAGTAAGTGGCGTGTCAACATTTAAGGTTGCAGACCCAACAGTGGTATTGATAAATCACCATAAAAAAGAGCCTTGTTTGGGGAGTATGACTTGAGCAGAGCTCCTCCTAATGTTGACCAAAGTTTTGCCCACATAGAGGATTTCAAATTTGGTTAAAATTGTGGTATTCACTTTTCTGTCAAGAAGCAAGGTGCAGAATTAGTTTCCTGACACATTTCTCATCTACCACATACAGTAATAACTGTTTTCCTCAGATAAAATCCTGATACTGGCACTGCAAACTACTCCTGCCTGGAAGGATAAAATGCAGTTCAGAAGTAAGAGATGATGAAAGGGAAATAAAGCATGAGATGATTTGATGGCAGCCATGGGGTTAACACAGGTGGGATGGAAAACTCAATATATCCTTGTTATTTAAAAACACAGTGTTGCTAAATTAGAAAGAAAGAAAGAAAGAGAGAGAGAGAAAGGAAGAAAGAAGGAAAGAAAGAAAGCAAGAAAGCTGAACCAAAGATACTGCCAGACTGCAGAGCACAGTGAGAAACTGTACAGGGCCATAGAACAACTCCACTTTGTGTGGTCAGTCCCTCAGCAGGGCTTGTTTGTCCCTACCTATCTCTGAGCGAGCCCATCTTGCCACATGGCACCCACACTGGGGCTGGTGAACTCCAGCCAGTCCCAAGGCCAGGGACAGTGAGGCTGGGGCTGTCTGCACGCTCTTGCACAGAGAGAAGAGATGTTTGAGTAGTGTGCTGCTCTGCTCTTTGTGTTTCCCACAGGGACATTGAAGCTTTGAGATACTTTTCAGCTCTCAGTCTCTTGGGAACTCATTTTTTTGGGAACCAGAGCCTGCTTGCTGCAACCGCTGCCTGAGTCACTCTTTGCATCAGCCTGCAGCTGCTGGCAACTTCCCCCACTGAAAGATCTTTTCTCTCTTTTTTATTTCCCTTTTCAGAAGCAGGGCAAAGCAGCCCTGCCTGGAGCTGGGTGTCAGGAATCACAACTTCACATTCATCATGCTGACTTGGTGTTTGGGAAGATGCTCTTAATTGAGGCCATTGTCTTTATTTTTCTTGCTTGGTGGCAGATGTTTCTGATTTACACCCGTACCACATACAACTTCAGAAATACACATCAATTCCAAGTGATATCGCCATATTCGTCAGTTTTTAGGTTCATGATGAAACTATGCATCGTGTGTTCGTTAAATGGAGCGTTGCTTTGCCAGTTTGAGATCCATAGATTTGGCTGATTGTCTTGTTGTTTGTTCATTTTTAATTGCTATTGTAGCCCTCTGATTTCAGCTACTAGAAATAGTCTTGAGACATGTTGTGGAAATCTGCAGGTTTTGGGAGACTTTTTCTCTACTAGCAGCTCTTCTCACAGGAAATACTCTTCTCTCTGCTTTTCATGCTGGTCATTGTCAGCTGTTGCACTCAGAAGAGCAGAACAGGAATGGATAGATACTACTTGATACAAGCTATTCCTGGAAGCAGCTCAAATTAGCACAAGGACTTACCTGGCAACTTATGAGGGATGGATGCTTTGGTTTTGTGTGGTTTTGACACAGGGCAGTGTGTAACTTGAGTTACAGGGATGTTGTCCAGCATGGAAAGGAGAAGAAGGAGCATGTAACTGAATTCAGGAAAAAAAAAAAAAAAAAAAGATGGGTTTTACTGTAAGACAGAGAAGTAACCCACTGCTGTCCCTAATTTTGTAGGGAGCCAAGAGAGTTCCCTACGTGGACAGTGAGAGTCTCTGGTGTTGAGGAACACCATGTTTTAACTTCATTTCTTTGTTAGTATCGTTCCTACCTGTGCAACAGGTCCTGTCCTGAAACGCCTGATCTGCCTTTTAAATCAGCCCAGCATGTAATTTGTTTCTTGTTCTTCACTGTGTCTTTTTTCTGAAACTGCTGCAAAATACTGAAGTGGAGGATATATAGATCAGTACCTTGGAGCACTGGTCTCAATACAGCCTGGGGTATCCCAGACCCTTGGCACAGATTTGTAAGTGGGTTGAATGTAATTATGACTTTATAGAAGATGAAAATATGGGACTGATTGAAGTACACATTGGGGTTAGCATGACATAACAATACTGATCCACCTACAGGGTTATTGGAAGAATCTGAAGGAGAATATTTAATCTGAAATATCCAAATTCATATTACAAAGTTTATTATGTCAATCTATTAACAGAATATTACTTGATTTCAGAAGCCTTCTTCTTGATGTTAATGTACAGGCTAAGGATCTGTACCTTACCTTCAACAGACAGAAGAAAATCAATAGGATTAAAAATCCTTCTCTCTTTGTTGCATCTTCTGAGGAAGTCAGAGAGATAAACAAAACTGTAATTCCCAGATTCGTGATAAAAGCCTAAGTGACATCAATCTCAGATCCTGGACCAAATCTGTCACTGCTCCACCTGTAAGTTTTGCTCTGAGTTGAACTGGTGGACATATGGCAGCAGCTGATGGCAGCTGTCCAGCTTTAACTACAAGGCAAAGTCAGGTATGTAGTCACAGCTCACATTAATACTTTTTCTGAAAAAACCCTGAATCTCTGTTTCAAAGCTGCTATAACCAGACATAGGTGTCAGGGGATATTTTGTTCTTTGACCTTTTCTAATTCCACATAGACTTCCAGCATTCCCAACAACATTCTTGAGGAAAGGAGTTTCCTAACATGTTTCCTCAGTGCTCTGAGGGATATTTATTGCTTTAGTTTGTTTTGAAACTGGGCTGTCCTTGCTTTATCCTGGCATTGGACAATACAATAAGCAATCAGTCCCAGGCACCGCTCTTGGATGGCAAGCAGAAGCTCAGATCCCATCGTGTACATGATGTCAGACTTTTCCTCTTGCTTATCACTTTACGTTTAAATACATTGAATTTTATTGGCTGTATTAAATCCTGGTCACTGTAAGTTATTTTGATAGTTCTTCACAGTCAGCTTTCCTGTTTTCCAGCTTTGAATAACTGTAAATCAGCAGCAAGCTTTGCCTCCGTAGTATTCAGCCCTCTATTGCTTGCTTGCCTTTAATAGCTTCCCTTATCCTGTAGCTAGCTTCTTTTTTCATATCTTTGAAAATCTTTCCTGATAAGAGCTTTGCTCTGAGACCCAATATGCTTTCTCAACAGAAATAGGTTTCTTTAGATACTTTCCATCCTGCTGATAATGATTTTACTTCTTTGAATGTACTCCTAGTGTACTGTTAACAGGCTTCTACATTTTCACATAGTTATTATTTTGTTTTCTTTTTCAAAATATGTCTTGGTTTCTGGAGCTCCAGTATGGATGCTGAACAGAAGTATATTTTGGGCTCTGTTACAGGCTAGCTCTGAAAAAGTAGCAATGAGTAGAGCTGCAGTGCTTCTCTTTTTCATTTATGGGTGCTTTCTGTAGCTGCTCAGTCTTGGGCTTCCAGTCCTCCCATCATTTACTATGTTATTAAATAAGAAATGCAAGTTCCAGAACCAGCTTCATCCCTAACCCTAGTCCTTGTCTGGGGCTCAGGCTGAGCTTGGGACTCCCAGCCATGGCCCAGGGGATAAACTTACCTGGGGACCAGTCTTTGGGCAGCGCAGACTCTCCCTTGGTGGCCTCCATCCAGCAGCACTCCAACTCAGCACCAGGCTTTGTCTGTCTCCCAACTCCATCCCTAACCCTAATGGGATAAGAGCAATGAAGGCCCAGTGGGATCATGGCTGTCTCAGAAGACAGCAGGCACAGCAGCCGGGATAGGGAAATCTGCACCTTCCCATCCATGTCTTTTGTCTCACAGTCGAATTACCATCCCTCTCCCTAGAAGAAGGATGAGTAGAGCTGTCCATCTGTTCATTTGCCACCAGACAGGCCTAGCTCCAGCATGTCAGTTTTGTTTCCTTCACTCCCACTGTCTTGCTCCTCTTGTTTCCCAGAGAAGTCCTTTAGACTGGTCCAAGCTTTTGGGTTTTATTCAGTCAGGCTTTATTTCTGCCCTTTGCATTGTGTTGGATTTTAGCAGCCACAGTGGCAGGCTGAGCTGGCCCTTGGTTACTGGCTCTCTGAGGAGCAGAGACCCCACGCTGAGCGTAGCTGGCTCCTTGCCACCTGCTCCTGTGATAGAGGATGGGTGTCAGAACAAAGCTGGCGGCATGAATTGGCATGATGAGGTGAGAAAGTAGGGTGCACGGTGCTGCAGCTGATGCTTGCCAATGTAATTGCCCTTCAGGCAATAATTCTTGCCAGTGTGATGGCCTCCAGGGACCTTCTGGAAGCCAGAATAAGTCAGAGCCACTTCTGCTTCCCCATCACTCAGCTGCCATGAGTGTTAACCTTATATTAATTCAAGACTGAACCCCTAGATTCACATTAGTCAGTTTTTCATAATAACAAAATGAAGGAAATTACTTCTTCTTTTCAAAATCCTTAAAGTGGAAGGAAAAGAAAGTAGTAGCAAGGTTTGTAAGGATGATCTTGGGAGAAAAAGCTTTTGTACTGGTGCATAGTATGAACACCATGAGGAAGGTGTACTCATCTGGTGCTTGCAGCCTGCTTGGCACTTGCTACAGTAAGCTGGTTGTTCTTAGACCAGCAGAAGCAGCTCCAAAAGCCACTTTTCCAATATGTCCATAACAATGGCCAGGAATGGCAGAGTCAGTTTTACGGCAACAAAAGTGGGAAAGCAAGAACTGCTGTAAGCTTCAGACAGAAAACAAAATGGGAACAAGACCTGAAAAGAGCTAAGTCAGCAGCTCCCTCAGCTACCTGCAATGAAGACACAAAAATCTTAAATGTTAGATTCCAAGAGACAGACAGATCCTCACAGTAAAAGTCAGCTCTAGCAGGTTGGAGCAGGTAGTATCTGTGGGGACTTTTAAACCTTCCCTTTTCCAGAGCTTCATATTTCCCAAATGCCTGAGTTTCAGCACTGCAAAGACCTCATCCACTCCCTTCTTCTGAAGAGCTGGGGGTTGAATACCAAGGACTAGCTTGTAGCTACACTTTCAGATTGCTCTCAAATAAACTTCTCTGTTGATTCTTGTTTTGTGAGGGCTTTTATTTTACTGTATGGCAAATGTTCCTCAGCTCTGGATGACTGCTATTATAAAAATAAATTGGGTTGGGTCACAAAATGTACTTCCTCATTTTGTAGTTCCCCCTCTATGTGGAATTTTGAAGGTTCCTAAAGGCCAACTGGCCTGAAGAGCAGCTAGAAGGTCCACCACCCCGAGGGAGTGAGAAAGAAGGTCCCTCATGAAGTAGCAACTGCCTGTAGGAAGCATCGCTGTGATGGATGGGGCAGATGGGTCATGAAGTGCCTGAGGTGGGGACAGTGCAGTGGGAGCTCCCCGTGGTGCTGCCCTGCACCAAACTCCCGTTCTGAATCCCCTCCTGTTTGGAAAAGCCTGGCCACTTTTAACCAGTTTTCCAAGCACTGCTGCTGACTGTTTAAACTGTTAAATGTCTAAAAAGTCCACAGTCAGGAAGTACTGGTTCCTCCCAGTGCAGTCTTGTGGGACTGGGCAGTAAATTTGTAGGATTTCCAGCACGTTTGCAGACCTACAGAACATTCAAAGCATAAACCTCAGCAATTTTCATGAACCATCCCTCTTTGCAGTTTATGGCTCTGTAAATGTCTTTAGTGAAAACTCTGCCACAGGAAATATCTTAAGGCGACTGCTATTTTACAGCTTCACTACAGGTTCCTACTATAAGTTAATAAGGCAAACACAATACCTGATGTTTGCGGTGATAATTGCATGGGCCTCACTTTGAATGTGGGCTAAATCCAATTGTGCGTGACTTCCTTTGCTGAGTGTCTGAATTACAGTGTAGGTTGAGGCCTGAAAAATCAATGGCTGGTTTAATCACTCAATTAAAACCTTTGAACATCATTAGCAATTTGGTAAATTTAAAATATTTGTCCATACATCATTTTTAAGCAGACAGTGCCAGACCAGCACCATTCCATTTGTTACGCTGGGGAGCTGCTGCTGGAGGGGTAAAAGGAAGAGCGCTAGGGCCCTGTGGCTGAGTAGGTGAGTGTATCACCAAAGCTGAAAGGCTGAGAAAGCCACATCACCTCTGTCTGCTTTACCTGATTAACAACATTTAGCTGAGGTCACCTTTCAAGTGGCAAAATACAAGTCAAGGGCCGGGAGAAGTCTTGCTGGCTTGCAGAGGGAGCAGTAGTCCCCCACACTGCCACGGGTTTGGCTCAGCTCCTCTGGGGCCTGAGCAGCAGAACAGACCGTGCAGGGGAGAAAAGGGAGCGGTGCCGTCAGAAACCTTCGTTAGGGGCAGAGAACCGGCCGTCTGCGTGGCTGCTGCTGGGACTGGGGCTTGTGAGTGAACGTGGCTCATGAAAAGAGGAAAAAGAACTTTCTGATGCCAGGAGCCTAATATTTAACTGAATAAAGAAAATAGAAACTAAACATGATATTTCAGTCCATCTGGACTAAATCTACCCGTCTGCAAAGAATGAACTTTGAAAGATCTCCTTAATTTGCATATTTGTTTTCTTTAACTGCCTCTTCTTGTGACATTTAAGTGCAGCATCACTATCGTAGATGGATGGTCTCACTTTCTGGGAGAAAGCCCTCCTGGATTGTTGGGGTTGTGTAAATGATATTTAATTTTGTGGAGCTTAAAGTAGCTTAATGAACTTGGGAGAGATGGAGCCCTGGGCTGGCAGCACCTCTCTCAGATAATCTGTTGCAGTTTCTGATTTTTTAACTATTTGGGAGGTAAAAATAAACTTTCCAGCACATTGTCGGTCCTTAGAGTGCAGGGCCG
>NW_010334669.1:0-1845 GCF_000700745.2 Antrostomus carolinensis | reverse complement strand
CAGCTTCTCTTCCCCCAGCACCCCAAGTCCTCCAACACCCCAGGTCCTTCTCCTAACTCACCTTTTGCTGTACATTTAATTTATAGCTGCTAATTTTTTGGTGAGTTTCATCTGTATTTAATAATATAAATATATAGTTTTAACAGATATTATCACTCTTTCTCTCTCCATCCCCAAGTCTCTTAAACTATTGCTCTTAATCATCTCCTCTTTCCATATACATCTATTTTCTTTAAATAAACTGAAGATTAATGTGTTTAATTTAGAGAAGGTTCTTTCACTACTTCATTCAGAATTCTGCATTTTAATAATAGTCTCAAACAGTCCCTGCAGTTCTTAGAATATTTTCATCTCTCTATGTTATGACACTTGTAGGCTTTTAAAGCTGGTTTTAATTTGAACTTCCTATTTATTTAATTCTTTCCTGAAACTCTGTATTTCACCACATCAAAATTCAGCTGTGTGTGTTTTACCACCTTGTGATCAAGTGGAAGTGAAATGGGACTCTGGAATTTTCTTTAACTGAACTTCCTCAATTAACATACTACTTTTGATGTCATAGATGTTTTTCTGTTTTTCTTAAAATCCCCTTTCCTCCAGTCTCTGTACATCTCTAATTTCAAAGAGTCTGTTTTTATTCATTTATTATCTATCTTTTTAAATCTCTTTTTTTATAATCTATCTTTGTGGATGATTGAGCCAGTATGTAATTTTATCATCATATTTTCAGATAATTCTCAGCTTGTGTTTTCAATTTACACTTTCTTTTCATATCTTTCTACACTTTAATGTAATTATCTAAGAAAATATATAGGTGCTGGAATGTTATATTCTACTCTGGTTCACTTGCTGTGTTTTTAGAGTCCCATCCAGCATCACAGTGCTTTTATTTTTGTACAATTCTCTTCTTTTGCTTAATTTCTCTGCACATGTCCCTGAATTGGGCATCTTTTAGTCTCCTAGAAAATCACTACAGAATTGACTCACCCATTAAGTTGCTTCATGTGAATTTTCAGTGTCAGAATGTGCTTATCCTCTTTTTTTTTTTTTTATCCTCTTGTCTGCCAGTGAGCACTAAGTGCTATTTTGAAAGCAAAAGGTTTGATTTTCAAACCAGGTTTAGAGTCAGGGTTAGTTGGCAATGTTGCTTGACCACTCTTCAACTAACTTGCTTGACCACTCTCCTCCAAAAGAGGAGGTTAGATTTATTAGATTTATTTATTAGATTTATTCTTGGATTTATTTATTTATAATCTAAGCAAACCTCCAAAAGGGTTTGGTTAGATTATAAATATGTAATTTTTTATAATTTTTGGAGGGGGAGGGTGAAGAAAACATTTCCCTTGTTAGAAGGAAAAAAATGCAAGTGTTGACCGTGACAGATTGAAGTTATAGAATCATAGAATCATCCCAGACTGATTTGGGTTGGAAGGGACCTTAAAGCTCATCCAGTCCCAACCCCCCTGCCAGCAGCAGGGACACCTTCCACTAGACCATGTTGCTCAAAGCCTCATCCAACCTGGCCACAAACACTTCCAGGGAGGAACAGCCACAGCTTCCAATCAAAGGTAGGAGAGCTGCGTGAATGGGTTATCAAATTTGGGAGGGTACAAAGCCATATTAACCTTCTTCCCTATTTTCTATAACAAAGATCTTGAATCAGGAACTGGTTCCAGTGGTTGTGTTGGGAGTGCTCAGGTGGAGCTGTGCACTGGTGCAGAGCGATGCTGGTGGAGCTGGTTCACTGAAAGGGTGACAAGGTTTTTCTCTCTCAGATTCTTTTATCAGGCAGATGAACTGGGTAAGGTCGATTTTTAATCCCTAGTTTAGAGTCATAGAATCATG
>NW_010334668.1:0-2492 GCF_000700745.2 Antrostomus carolinensis | reverse complement strand
TTTTTTTTTTAAATTGGGGCACACAGAAAACAGATGTGCACATAAATTCCAGAATTTTTATACATATTAAAACTAAGCCAAAGCCAATAGTGTGATTAGTAGGATCTGGCTTTGTATTTTCAAAACATGCTCACATTCTACAAAGAGAGATAAAAGACGACTTTAACGCAGCCAGTCAATACTACTTTCAGAGGTATCATTGGTAAAAGCAGATCACATATTATAAATTCAGTTTATTGCTCTGATCTACAGGAATTCAATGAAATGACTGAAATGACTTTTTGTGGTGGGCAGCAAAGCAGCTGCTGACCATTTCCTATGCGTCTTCTAAACAAAATATCTGGCCAGAAGTTTCAGGTCACTTTGTTCATTACAGCCTTAAATCACTCACAATATTTATTTTCATATAATGAATGTAAGATGAACAAGGCTCATGCACAGTATTATTATTTGTAAACATTTTTGTCACTAATTTCACTGCTTTTATTCATATGAGAATAACTGTTGCATGATTTAAGTTTAGAAATTAGCAAGGTATGTCAAACAATTATTTAAATAGAAGCAAACTTTTACATGAAATATCAGGCAAATTCCTATTATACTATATTACCAGGGTATAAATAATCACATTTTACAGGATGACTCCGGAAAATTCAAGCCTGTAATAAAACCCAAAACTATCAAACAGACAAAGGAACTTTTGGATGGCTAAGCCATTCAAATAGCACCAAGGCAGATTGTGTTCTGCACTCTTAATTTGAATTAAGTTTTATTTTCCTCAGCTAAACTTCAAGCTTCCACACTTCCACAAATGGCATTAAAACTTTTACTCTCCTACCTAAAAGGAAGTTTGCCTACACACAAATTTTCCCGTTATCTGGCTTTTATTTCAGAGGATTAAAAAGCAATGCACAAGATCAGCAATGATAGCCTTGTTCTCTCCAACCTTAGTGAATCAAGTTCACTGGAGGTGAAGCAGTGGAATTATCAGTACAAGTGGCTGTGTCATCAAAGCTTTCTGAGAGGTAGTGTATGGAAATGCCTAAACAAACAGAAGCATAAAAGCTGTCTGTATAGGAAAGGGCTCTCCCAAGGCTTTTCATTAAAACAATTCCAATTGCAGCTTCATGATGCAGCATTATATTATGTGAGAAATATAAAATCTTGACATTTTTCTAAATGTGAATGGGTTAAAGAACCTCTCCACGCTACAGTGAGCCTGAGAATTTCCAGCAGCTGATGAAGACCAGTTGACCACCTGATACTTTTTCAGCAGGGTGATAAAATTAAAGGATTGCTTTGATTTGCTTGAAAGATTACTTTCTATAGTTAATTGTTTAAAGTGCACAGTCTTACAAAAGGGAAAAATATCAAGGAGGTTAATGTAGAGTGAGCTAATTGCAAGCTGATTACATTGTGCAAAGCAAGAGATATTACTTGTGTTACATACCATCACAAGGACTAGCCTATTCCACCCTGCTGCTGCAGCAAACAAGCTGATTTGCTAACAAAGTGGTCAGCTCGGGCACTTGCACAGCATCTCGGTAGGTCCACAGGCGACTGCTTCCCATGCAGAGAATCTCAAGCTCCATTTTCCAATCTGATTACACGGCTCCTTATTCCAGCAGCCTTAAACCTTCATGGCAGTTTACCAACATTTTCATCACTTTTTCTTTTACAAAGCAAAAGAACTGATAAGCTCTCAGGTACCCGGGATTTCATAGTCGATGGCTGGCAGGCAGCCAGCTTCCCTCACAGCACAACTGTTTCGTGCCACAGTGCAAAAAGCACATTGAATTTAGCAGATAGCACAAAACTATTAGAATTTTGCAGTACGCACAAGCAAGCAGCGTATTTCTGTCTTTGCAGATGTAGACAGTTCTGTTTAGTTGCACTTATAACACGCCTAGACCCGAAAAGATAAGGGTTGGTTTTATTGTTTGTTTGGGTTTTTTTGTTTGTTTTTTTTTTTAAAGGAAAAGAAAAAGAAAAAAGAAAAACCAGAACAAATGAAGACAGAGTATTGTCACTAAGTCAATCGCACTACAAAGTGTGTGCCCAAGTTACTTCATTGCAGTGCTGCCAAATTACCAGGCATTAGAGACAATACTAATAGCTTTTGATAAAAACTAAAATTAAGAAAAAGGAAAACAAATCTTCAAATTAAATGAAAGTGTTTGACATGAACTGAAACATTATTTTAACAATAAAACAAATGCAAAAATGATACACTATTGTCTTTTTTTGGCATGTGAAATGCTTACATAAAGCACTGAAATAGCCACAAGATATACCTGGGTTTACTTATTCTCTGGCTCTGAAATACCACTTGAATGATGGAAGAACAAAAATATGATTCATATTGGCAGTGTGAAACATCTTTATAAAACACTTTTTCTGATGTATATCATGTACTGTCTAAAAATCTGAGGTACACAGGAAGAATTATAAATATATACATAAATTTACATATATATATATATATATATATA
>NW_010334667.1:1694-2292 GCF_000700745.2 Antrostomus carolinensis | reverse complement strand
GACTCGATGAGCTTAAAGAGCTTTTCCAACCGCTACGATTCTATGATTCAAGTCAACCCCACCTCTTTTTTCCTCCCCATCACAGCATTGCTGTCGTGTGGCTGCTGGTGGGATGGGTTACATTTAAAATTGCCCAGAAAAAGAAATAAGGTAGAGCTGCCTCTTCAGGGGCAGCAACAACTGTGTCATGAGAATGCCGGAGTGCTTGCACCTCCATCTCCTCCCTCACTGTCCTCTCTCCAGTCATCCACGATACTTAAATTACTGTTATTCTACCATTCAATCCATTAATGAAGAGAGTGATTAGGACCAGACTCAGAGTTGATGTGACCAGACCCAGTGGCCAGTGTGAGAGGCTGTCCTGGCATGACAGTTGATCATAGAATCCATCATCTGGGGAGGAATAACCCCAGGCACCAGGACAGGTTGGGGGCTGACCTGCTGGAAAGCAGCCCTGCAGAGGAGGACCTGGGAGTCCTGGTGTTTGACCAGTTGACCATGAGCCAACAATGTGCGCTTGTGGACACTGAGGCCAGTAGTATCTTGGGGTGCATTAAGAAGAGCGTGACCAGCAGGTCGAGAGAGGTTTTCCTCCCCC
>NW_010334667.1:0-1641 GCF_000700745.2 Antrostomus carolinensis | reverse complement strand
CTGCCCTGCTGAGGCCACATCTGGAGTGTTGTGTCCAGTTCTGGGCTCCCCAGTTCCAGAGGGACAGGGATCTTCTGGAGAGAGTCCAGCGGAAGGGATGTTTCAAGGTCATCTAGTCCAACCCCCCTGCAGTGAGCAGGGACATCTTCAACCACATCAGGTTGCTCAGAGTCCCATCTAACCTGACCTTGAATGTTTCCAGGGATGGGACTTCCACCACCTCTCTGGGCAACCTGGGTGAGTGTCTCACCACCCTCATGCTAAAACATTTCTTCCTTCTCTCCAGTCTGAATCTCCTCTGTTTTAGTTTAAAACCATCACCCCTTGTCTTCTTGCTACAGGCCCTGCTAAAAAGTCTGTCCCCATATTTCTCATGGACCCCTTCAAGTATTGAAAGGTGCAATAAGGTCCCCCTGGAGCCACCTTCTCCCCGGAGACCTTATTGAGTCCTTTTCACCAAGGCCTGTAGTGACAGGACAAGGGACAGCAGCTTTAAACTGAAAGTAGGTTTAGATTGGACGTAAGGAGGAAATTCTTTACGATGAGGGTGATGAGACACTTTAAGCAGGTTGCCTAGAGAAGTTGTGGATGCCCAGTCATTGGAAATGTTAAAGCTCAGGTTGGATGGGGCTTTGAGGAACGTAATCTAGTGGAAAATAATAGAATCATGGAATCATTTAGGTTGAGAAAGACTTTTAAGATCATCAAACCTAACTGTAAACCTAACACTGCCAAGTCTGCCTCTAAATGTCCCTACCCATGGAAGGGTTTAAGCTGAAAGAGGGGAGGCTTAGATTAGATATTAGGAAGAAATTGTTTGGTGTGAGGGTGGTGAGCCAGTGTCCCAGGTTGGCCAGAGAAGCTGTGGCTGCTCCTCCCTGGAAGTGTTTGTGGCCAGGCTGGATGAGGCTTTGAGCAACCTGGTCTAGTGGAAGGTGTCCCTGCTGCTGGCAGGGGGGTTGGGACTGGAGGAGCTTTAAGGTCCCTTCCAACCCCAACAATTCTATGATTCTATGATCTTTGAAAGTCTCTTCCAACCCAAACCAGTCTGGGATTCTCCGAAAATCTGTTGAGAAGACTTGTCTTGATGAGATTATTGAAATTATTGGTACTAACCTATTTAGGACGTAGCAAGTGAGGGAAAAACGACGGCATGGTACTAGCTGTCAACCATGTTAGTGTTTTTCTAGTATCATCTGCTTCAGCTGGAGCTCCAGGATGGGAACTAGATTAAATCTATTTTTATCCCATTTCAGTCGGCGTGAGAACTGGTCTGGAGCCTGTTGTCATACGGGAGCTGCTTTGGGGTGAAAAAAACTTTTCTGGAGGATTGCATTTGGTTTTTTTTTCAGTAAATTGGTCTTAGCTTGGCTTAGTTCTGTCTCTGGTTTGTTGTGACCACAGATGCCCACAGCAGGGTGGGAGAAAGGGGTTGGTGATGCCACATGTTGTCCTACAGGTATGGGACAGCCCTAAATCTTCCTGCAGCTCCCACTTTACTTCTGCTTATGAAAAAATTGCAGATTTATGGCCAAAATATTCTGAGTTTTAATTTCTTGTTTCCAAATATGCCTCGAACCGCCAATGCCACAGTGTGTGTGTGTATGTATATAAAAATCATAGAATCCCAGACTGGTTTGG
>NW_010334666.1:14361-16018 GCF_000700745.2 Antrostomus carolinensis | reverse complement strand
GCTCAGGGACATGGTTTAGAGGTGGAATTGTTACTGTCAGGTTTATGGTTGGACTCAGTGATCTTAAAGGTCTTTTCCAGCCACTATGATTCTGTGATTCTGTGATTTCTGATTTTATTTAATTGTTCATCTACCATTAACAAAGTCAAATCAACAAAAAGCAATGCATACCAAAGAAGATTTATTTCTAAAGTAATTCTAACAACACAGTTGCGTTCTCAACCACTATTTATTCCAGGAAACTTCAGTGAATGGACAGACTTGCTCATGTCTATAGTTGCAGCAATTGAGTATTCAATGAGATCAGGCTCAATTCAGCATTTTCTGACGTATGGAAATGCTCAGGCAAGATACACAGACAGTGTTTATGACCCCTGCAGTTCATGTTTAAGGTCTTGGTGGGAACAGTCCAGCTTATCTGCTGGTATGGCAAATGCTGAATGGTATGAGTCACTTAGACCCCTGACACACTGCAAAAATGCACATTAGAGGGAAACCTTTATTCAGTCTCTTGGATTTGTGCAGCTTTCTTTTCTTCCATCCTGAACAGGATCACAGCCAGGGCTGACTAGTGTTTCCACGCAGAGTCTCCTTAAGTCATGGTCTAGACTCAGCAGTTTTGGAACAGACTGTGAATTATCCTCTACTACCCAGCCCGCAGCAGACACTACAGCAAGGAACTTGGATGCTGGGGCTTTTAGTTCCCAATGTGCTTTTGGTATTCCAGAAGGATTAAAATTCTTCCAAAGTGGATATCTTGCATAGCCATAGCTCTCTGCGTCCTCAAACATTTTTTCAGAGCATATGAGTTCAATGGAAATCTGATAACTTGTTATGAATTGTGGAAGCTCCCTTTCATTTGGACACCTATCACAGCCAGTCTAAACCACTCTCTTCAAATAGCAAATGCATTTTCTTCCCTCATTCCACTCAAAGTGTTGTATGTTTTTCAGTCTTTTATTGGAGAGAAGTGTCACTTGAAGGAAGATAAATACTTGGCAGCTTCCTCTCAGGCTGTGACAGACAGCACTTCTGTACACTCATGCAGCTTGTTTACTCATGACCTGCTACACTCTGCACATTCAGAACTCCGTCTGTTGTAAAAGCAGAAAAATAACATCTTTGTTGTACTGAAATTTATTTATTTATTTATTTATTTACTATTATTTGTTTGGAGAGGAGAAAAAACTAGCACTGCCTGGAAATCAGAAAGGCGTAGAACAAAACATTTAATATATGCCAGATGCAGTCCACTAGTAGCTCCCTTTCTATTAGTTGTCCCCTCAGTAACCTCTCCCTCCTGTGCATGGAGGAGTGCTTGCAGGCACCTGCTTCTCTGAGAACAGCAGCTAATTTAGCCTCCATGGTAGATATAAGCAGCTCCTCAGCCACTAAGTGGAGACTTATAGTCCCAAATGTCAATCTCATCTGGAGCACAGTTCTCCTTAAAATAAGGTGATAAGTTTAATGCATGGTGTATTAGACAGAAGAAAAGAAAAAAAATACCTTTTTCCCCATATCCAACATTTTCTAGCTGACCACAGGAGCAAATGCAGGGAATAGGGCTCAATGAGATGATGGAGTGCTACCAAACTGTTCCAGTTAAGTGTTTTCCGGATGTGCTGAACAAGACTTTCATTGCCACCAGCTCATTCTA
>NW_010334666.1:0-14309 GCF_000700745.2 Antrostomus carolinensis | reverse complement strand
TTTGCTGTTGATGTACAGGGTATGTCCCATATTGGCACACCACGTTCTCCTTTCAGTCTGCCTAGCAACACTATTGCCATTTGGAAGTGGTATGTCACCTGAATAACGCTTTAGCTGGGTCCAGCCCGCAGGGATGGAATATCTCTGACTCTGGTGTTATGTCACACACTAGCGGGTCACGGAGCCCCAGGCCCAGTTGTGTGGATCTCACTGATATGGCACAGCTCCTCAAAAGAGCAGCCAGCTAAGAGGAAATAAGCAGCACCAAGTGCCTGTCTGGACTGCAACGTCTGAAAATGCAGTGTGCAGAAAAGAACCTGTGGTTCTAGTAATGGGGATAGGTGATTGAATCCCTCTCTGTGGATAAATCCAGCTGGACCATCCATATACATCTTCAACCTATCCTCTCCCAGACCACCCTCCGATCCCTTGCACTCTCCAAGCCATCCACGAGGATGATGCGAGGGCTGGAGCAGCTCTGCTGTGAGGACAGGCTGAGAGAGTTGGGGCTGTTCAGCCTGGAGAAGAGAAGGCTCCGGGGAGACCTTCTAGTGGCCTCCCAGTACCTGAAGAGGCTCCAGGAAGGGGGGAGAGGGACTTTGGACAAGGGCAGGGAGTGACAGGACAAGGGGAAATGGATTTAAACTGCAAGAGGGGAGATTGAGAATTTGGGATATTAGGAAGAAATTCTTCACTCTGAGGGTGGTGAGACAGTGTCCCAGGTTGCCCAGAGAAGCTGTGGCTGCTCCTCCCTGGAAGTGTTGAAGGCCAGGCTGGATGAGGCTTTGAGCAACCTGGTCTAGTGGAAGGTGTCCCTGCTGCTGGCAGGGGGGTTGGAACTGGATGAGCTTTAAGGTGCCTTCCAACCCAAACCTGTCTGTGATTCTATGATTCAATGATTGGCTCAAACCAGTCTGTGATTCTATGATTCAATGATTGGCTTTTCTTGTAGGCTGCTCTTCATTCCTGTTCTCACCTGCTATTTTAACCATCCCAAACCTGCTTGGAGCCAGTTGTTTCCACCATGATGACTGCTGGAAGACACCAGCACAGTTTTCTTGCCCTCTCCTCATGGATGCCACTTTTGCTGGCTCCCAGCTGGCTATCTGCATTGCTGAGACTGCAGGGCTATCAAATACTTCCCACACCAGTTAGTTAGTTTTTTTAAATCACATGAGCTCTCTCAGCCAAAGTATTATTAAGTGAAGTAGATTTCCAAAAGCCCCGATCACAGGATCAAGGCAGTGATCTGTCATTCCTGATGTTCAAGGTCAGCAGCTTCGCTGGATGACTGGCATTGTCAGCTACAAAAACAATGAGATATAGCTATATATATATATTTCAGAAGATTTCTGTAAACCAAGATGATGCCGTTCCTGGTGATCCTTGCTAGGGACAGGATGCTACCTCCTGTGGAATTGGTAGTGTCAGGTTTATGGTTGGACTCAGTGATCTCAAAGGTCTTTTCCAACCACTATGATTCTGATTCTATGATTCTAAGTAATGTGATCATACATTTTTAATTTGTGTTTGTGTGCACGCATGTAAATACGAGCCAGCAGAGAGGATTTGTAGTGGCTGCAGATTAGCTCAAACTTTACTGACAGATGAAATATAGAGGTAGAATCCTGTGGCGATGAGTGTTATTGAAAAATCTAAGACAGGCAGAATGAAAGAAAACAAAAATGTAGAAAAACACAGTCTTGGTCTGTGCGGTTATTGAATACGTGTTAAGAACAACCACAGAGCGCTGGAGGCCAGAGCTGACCCAAAGCTGAGGAGCAAAAAACACAGAGGCATGGACAAATGCCATAAATCACTCTGACAGACCTACCATTAGATCTGTAGGAAAGACCACCTAGAAGGCCAGAGGGAGGGACCCACCAAGGCTATGTCTTCTGCTGGGAAGTGTTATGGCTGGAGATATGCTGCTTGCTGTAGAACTGCAACTATTTTAAACACTAATAATAGTGTTTCTTTCCAGAACTGTTTCCCACGTGCTAGTAGAACTATTTAATTTACCAGACTGGCCTGTCATAACCCAAGAGCAAAGAGTTAGGAGGTAATTTCATTATCACTTCAGTATTAAACTGTCTTGATGAGCCAGTAAAAAATTATTAGATGTGTTTTCTCACAGCTTGAAAACATTGTGTCTATTTTCTTTCCAAGGAGTTGTTATGACCTCCAGTACAGATAAGAGTTTTCCCTGATGGGGATAAACCAACTTTGTTAAATCATGTATCTCAGCAGGATTGAACAGGGCATTTTGGCAGAGAGAGAGAGAAAGAGAGACATTCTGCCTTTTCTCCCAGTGGCAAAGAGTGTATCTGACAAAAATGTAACCCTGTTTTCCTTTCTATGTTTCAAAAAGATGTCTATTGTCAGCTCAGTTTGTTTATTTACTTATTCCACTGGGAGGAGGAATCATTTATTTAAAAGTTCACTTGGGAAAATTGAAACTATTGTAACTTGTTTACAAATGGTCTATTAACAACCATCCATGCTTTAATTTCATGAATCATCCTAATATGCCAGAGATGACATGCTAGAGTGTGAGAGGAGAGTATCAAACACAGGCTACTGGTGGTCTTTCTTCTTGAGGTGGTTCACAGACCTTGTGTTGGTTTCTCATGATTCTTGAAGGTGGACTAAGTCTGCTTAGAGACATCGTGCCTCTCTCTAAAGAAAAGCACAAACTGCATAACGTAGCCAAGGGAGCAGCAAACTGAATGTTCATCTGATGTTTGAAGAGTTTAAAGAATCACCTTGTGCGTGGGTGATTCTTGATGCCCAGCAATAAAGTACTCCAGGCTGGGCTCTATACGGTTAAGCTGAGTGATGCTCGACACGGGTGCACAGCAAAGAATGAGACAGAGCTGAATATTTCCAGCATCCTCATGTGTGCATTGCTCAGCAACGGCTCATCCTAGGGATTGGTACTAATTTTGACCTGAAAGACAGGGTAAGATGGTGTATGCTGGCTTTCTGAAGCATCAGACTATCAGTTTCATGACCAGTTTTTCGCTGCGCTTACTTCTCCGTTTCCAGATTCAAAAAGGAAAAGCATGTGACATATACATCCAGCAGTTTTGTCTAGCAGTACTAAGTATAACGAGATTTTAAGGACAGGTTTTCTTATAACACAGATATGCTACTTTTATATTTCTTTCAGCACAATTCTTGAGGGCTCCACTCAATACCAAACATAAACTTCCCAGCCAGTGCTGAGCCCTGTGGTGCTGCAGTTCAAGGGCTAATGCTGTCACGCCCTAACTAATTTAAAGCTAGCTCAGGTGTCGCTGTGCTAAACCAGACATCCACAGAAAGGTTAAGCAACTGGCAGTTTTTCATGCAGGAGCAGAACTGCATTGTGCAGTCTATAACAATCTGTTTAATGGTGGTATTGCTTTTGCCAATGGCTTCTGCTAAACCTGGGACACTGGATTAGATGAAAAATCTTGCCAATAGGCTAAGAAAGAAAAAATAGGCACTCTGAAGAGTTGGCTGAGACCATTTCCAGTTTCAATGGGATCAATATGTGAAGTAACTTCTGGTTTTTTGTTTGTTTGTTTGTTTTTCCCCTCAGTGCTTAGTGTAACGTTAATAAAATGTTGAAGAAAAATGGGCAAAATGCACTAGCAAGGCTGCAATAGCACAAAAGAGGGAACAGGAAAGGCAGTTTAGGCCTGGAAATCAGTGGATCGAGATGGATTTTCTTCATCTCTACCACTAATCTGTTGTGTGACCCTAAACAAGTTACTTCTCCGAGCTATCTACTCAAAAAAATAATTGATAAAAGCCTCATGTCAGACTTACAGAAATGCATTTAAGGAGCTCTATAAACAGCAATGCTCATTTCTTTAAAGTATTTTAAAACTCCTATCCAGTTTGCTGCTGTTCAGACTTCGTTTTGTCTGTCTCAAGCGCTGAAAAGCACCATTTCTATTCGATACAAGGTGAAAATGTTTTCTCATTATGACAGTCCTTGAATTTAATCAGGAGTTATTTTTTTCCCTTTCACATCAGATTTCCTTTAAAGTAGATGGTAGGTTTTCTTTGTTCCATGGTTTGTATCCATCCCTGTTTATCAAAGCAACAATCTGAGCTGGAGAAGGATTGCTCTGACTTGGGCAACCTAGAATGCTTTTCCACAGCATGTGATTCCTTGAATCAGACAAAACTCTCCTGTTGTTCCATGAAAGGTGGACCTAAAGTCACAGTCTGCACATGACAAATCCCTTGTCATATTTATGATGGTTCAGTTTTTCCTCTGAGTTTCACAGTTGCTGGGAAAATAGGATTTATGTATTTGGTGTGTTTGGGGGCAATAGAATCACAGAATCATAGAATCACAGACTGGTTTGGGTTCAAGGGATCTTTCAAGGCCACCTAGTCCAACCCCCTGCAGTGAGCAGGGACATCTTAACCAGATCAGGTTGCTCAGAGCCCCATCCAGCCTGATCTTTAACTTTTCCAGGGATGGGACCTAGGGATAGGATAGGATCTTCATCCACACCATCCACAGTGCTCCTCAGGGTTGAACACACCTGACCTGTGCAGCCAGTGCCTCTCCATCAACATTGGGTCTGTGTCTGCCCAGAAAAGACCTCCTTGGACACCAAGTCAAATTACTTCTCATTATAGTAGCTACTTCTCTTAATCCCTTTAATAAATTTATCAGTCCCAGATGGTCTTTGGCAGTTGCAAAATGGTAGTTTAGTGCCTGGGCTGTAACTTTGGAGGACGAAGGGGAGAGTGGTGATAAGGACTGAGTGCCCATCAGTTTTAATAGCAGGGAAGCAGTTAAAACACCAGTGTTTTAAAAATTTTACTTCAGAAAGCAGTTGTTGTAGAGTTTTGTACCCCAGAGAATATCCGTTGCCAGCCGCCACTTCCTACGTGCATAAAGTTCTGCTGAAATTGTCCACAGTTGTGAAACTGTGTGTTTATGTCAGCAGGTAAAAGGAAAAATAAAAAAGAAACAGAAAATAGAGAACTGGCCCAGAGACTCAGCTCCTGGCTGCAGGGGCCATCTCAGCTGCCAGCCACAGAGTCACTTGGGCAAACTGAGTTCAGCATGAGCTCCTCACCGCTTCACCTGCACTCAGCCCATCACGCTCCTCTTCTACTGGACCACCTCTAACATCCCAGTCCTCAAAACAGTACCAAACAGCAAGTTCTTCTTTCCTCCCATCACTCTGTTGCAAGAAGTGTCGTTCTTTTAATTGGATTCTATATTTTCCTTCTCAAAATAAGAATGATTTGAGATTTGGGCTAGACAGTGTTGAAACTGGGAGGAGAATGACAAAGCTAAGACTTGCCATGGAGAAATGAATACTAGACAGTGAAAAATATCTCTAGCAAGTACCGAGCAAAGCTGCTTTTTCCCCATAAACATAAAGCATTTTATTCTATTTGTAGTCCACACTTCAATATCACAGAGAGAAAAAGAAGTCTTTTTTCCCTCTTTTGCTCTCAAAGGGTCAGTTTCATGGCACATGTCCCACCTTCTCTTCCTGGATGTTTGTTGTACCACATTAACCCTACAGCTCAATTTTCAACTCCAGGAAAACGGCCAGCGGCAGCAACACCCCCCAGCACTCCTAGTGCACACAATTGAGTTAGTGCTTTCACATGTGGGTTTGCTTGCTACTTGCTTGCACACATAAGAATGACTTGGATTCAGAAATCAACTCCTGACAATTTTTCCATGAGGCCTGACCTCCAGAAAGTCATCAGCATCAAAAAGGAGAGAAACTGAGGGCAAAGGACAGTGCCTGACAGAATGGGAAAAGGCACTGCCACACAGCTGAGACTGGTGTTTCTGATCAGGAATGACAGACGGAAAACCTCATTGTGGATTTTCATTTGAACAGCCATAAGATGCAATGTTTGAACCCAAACCTGATCTTCCTTGAAGTTTAGCAGCAGTTGGTTTAAGATCATCCTTGATGTCTAAAGCCTCATTGAAGTTTTGTTCAAAAATGTTGGTTTAATCTCCTCACTGCTGATCACTCCAGCCATAACAAGTAAATCCTGTCAGAAGATATATGTTTAACTGCAGACAGATAGGCTGACCCACGTTGTGCAGCAAGAGCATCAGAGTTCATCATAGCTTTGACACATTGGTGGATCAGAAAGTTTATTGCAGAAGTGGTGGAAGACAGAAAAAGAAAAATAGAAAAGGGTACTGGAAATTCTTATGCAGTGACAGACAGTGTTAAACTACTTTGTTTCCTGTTCACACCATGAGCTTTAGCCTGCTGCCGATGTAAACATTTGGGCAGATCCTTAGGTGATAGACACAAAGGGATGGAAATCAGACAGTTTATACCAATGAAGATGATACATTTCCAGTAAAATTCCTGATCTTGCTTTCTGTTCATTAGAAAGCAAATTTCAGAAGGAGAGGCAACACCACAGCAGAGTGTACTGAACTTTAAAGTTGTCAAGAGCAGCTTAGTTGTCTAGAAAAGCCTTGTCATGGCTCATCCCACAACTTCCTTCTCTGGTTAGGCTTTTTGTTTTCAAACATTTTTACTCATCAGCTTTATTCTGGATCCCTGATCCAGCCAGATGCTCTTGTAGAGAATGAACCAGAAGCCCTGAAAAGGTCTATTCCTCCTTAACAATCCATTTAAGTACAGAGTTGATACTGAGCATATTAGTAATTTCATGGGTAAAAGTACATCAACTTAAGAAGTCTTGGCCACGATTCAGCAATGTATCCCTATTCAGCAAAACATTTAAGCATGTATTTAAATTCTATGGACTTCAATAAGATTTAAACCTGTACTTAGGAATCAAAACATTTAGATAAGTTTTTTTTCCTTCTTTTCACAACAGGAACAACTTTACTTCACCTTTTAGTAATTTAAGATGGAAAAGACCATATAGTTCATCATAGTCCATCCCCATGCAGGCACTAAATGGGTAGGTGACACAGAGCTAGGATCTAAGTGATCTCACCTTTATTTCACTGTGCTCCAGGGGTGGGAGTCTGGAGCATCTCTTCCTGAGTCTTCAAGTCATCTCTTCATCATCCAAACACCCCATTTATCAGAAGGCTTCATGTGTCTCCCAAGACCTTGATATAAGCAGAATTTTATTGTCAAAGCCATTTGAAGTTGAAGAGAAGCCATTTCTCACTTTTTTAATAAATAGAGATACTGTTTATATGAATAAAAGTGAAAAGTACTTTCCCTCGATACTTTTGAAGCTTCCAAAAATAGTCCTAACTCTCAGCCAAAGTTACTGTTGCTGAGCTTCCCCAGGAGAGCATCAGTACATGGTACTGCTGTGTGAAATATTCTCACTGCCAGTTAAACTGGTGAGAAATCACGTTTTGGTGGTTTTGTAATAAAACAAAATATTTTGTGGCCTGGCCCCTAATTCTTGGCTTATTTTGAAAGAAACAAAAGGCTGTTTCCATAGCTACAAAAATAGGGAAGCATCTCTGTAAAAAATTAGGCTGCAGTCTAAAACTGAGAAATTCCACAATTTTGCCCACAGTTAAGCAGTGATTCGATCTGTTTGTGGTGAAATACTGTTTGAAAGACATGTTTTCTCCTTAATCAGGTGTGAGATGTGTAGGTGGGCAGTTTTCACACGAGTTACTGCTGAAGTACGCTCTATCATAGGACCTAAACCTGTGAAACTCAGAGCGCTCTCAGCTCCTGGTGGTGTTGGGAGGAGGAGAGGTCACAGAGAACCTAATTTTTAGCATTTTTTTTCACTTCTTTATTCTTTTGTTTTGTATCAGAAAGAACTAGATTTTTGGACTTGCTTCTGCATTCCTTGCCCACCTGAATAATCCCATGAGTAAAAGCAGTGGTAATGGATCTTTCCCTTTTGACTTAGTGGTAACTGAGAATAGGAGCACCATTTGGACAAACACTAAGGACCAAGGGATGCAGTCAGTGATATTATTAGTATTATCACTTACTATTTTCTGTAACTGAGACGCTATCTAAAAGCTAAGCAGTCTTTAAGGCTGGGTATGTATAATGTGGAAAAATATGAAATAGATCAATATAGTGAAGTAGAAGGAGATCTGCAGTATCACTGCTATCAATTTGTTTTGAAAAACATAACTTCTAATAGTAGGCAGTTGCTGGTAAAACTACCAGTGTGTGGTTTTATTTGCAAATATCATATTTCTCCACACTCTCTTAAAAAATGCAGCTTTATGAATGCATGCTCGCATGCGAATACATAACTAGGGTTGGAGGAGATGATCTTCGCAGGTCCCTTCCAACCCCCACCATTCTGCATGATTTTGTGAACTATTTGTTAAGCAGGAATTTTGAAAATCATTAGCACATTCTAGTGTTTTAAAGTGTGTCTTTAAAATAGTGATGTACACTTCTATGAATGTGTAAGAAGCACAAAAGTCACTTATAGCACCTTCACAAAGCCTCAGAGCATCACCGAGAACAGCGGTGGTTCCCCTTTAGAGAGCATCCATGATTATTTTTTCACAGACACGATGGTCACTTAGAGCAGAACAAGGGCTGTGTACTTCTTGAGCCTTCGCAATATAGAGCCGGAGACGATGGGAACCACGTCCTCCAAACCAGCCAAAGATCTTAGGAAATAATTTCACACTTCAATTCTGCTTCATTACAAATGGGATTTTGCTCCAGCTGCATCATCAGAACTAGGTTCCCATTATGCCACTGCACTTTGCTTGTAGCTGAAAAGTCCCTTTTAGGGAGCAGAAATCTCCATTATTGTTCAGTTCCTGCCTTTTCAACTTGTTTTAACTCTATTGCTACTTCATATTCAGGACTCTCCTTCAGTAATATGCATCAGTGCATTTTCTATTAACACTGTGGATGGTAAAATCCAGCATTATAGCTGAGGTCACTTACACAATTCATTTACTGCCAACATACAGATGCTTAAATGTTCAGCCATTTCTAGCACCCAAGAGAAAAACCTGTGTTATAACCCGACTTTACGTTAACTAGCTTAGGTCCTGTTTTTCCACAGGCCAGGTTTGGAACAAGCACTCAGCACTTGTCTCTTGTGTCCCGTTGACTTGATACAGACATTTCCCATTGAAGCACAGTAATTAGATTTGCTCTTTAGTACTTGGTAAGGTAAAACAGAGGCTCTGCTTGGATATGTCAGACCTGGAAGTACAGTAAGGCTGCATCTCAGGTGCTAACTGCAAGCATATTTTAATCTATTTCAGATATTGTGGGTTTATTTCTAAAGTGTGGTGAAACCACATACACTTTTACTAAGCTTTGGAATCAGCTCATAAAAGAGAATCATAGAATCACAGAATGGTCTGGGTTGGAAGGGACCTTAAAGATCATCCAGTTCCAACCCCCCTGCCATCAGCAGGGACACCTTCCACTAGACCAGGTTGCTCAAAGCCTCATCCAACTTGGCCTTGAACACTTCCAGGGAGGAGCAGCCACAGCTTCTCTGGGCAACCTGGGACACTGTCTCACCACCCTCACACCAAAGAATTCCTTCCTTACATCTCATCTCCATCTCCCCTCTTGCAGTTTAAATCCATTTCCCCTTGTCCTGTCACTCCCTGCCCTTGTCCAAAGTCCCTCCCCAGCCTTCCTGCAGCCCCTTCAGGTACTGGAAGGCTGCTAGAAGGTCTCTTGGAGCCTTCTCTTCTCCAGGCTGAACAGCCCCAACTCTCTCAGCCTGTCCTCACAGCAGAGCTGCTCCAGCCCTCAGATCATCCTCGTGGCCTCCTCTGGACTGGCTCCAGTGGGTCCATGTCCTTCTGGTGTTGGGGATCCCAGAACTGGATGCAGTACCCCAGGTTCACCCTTCAGATCATCTTTCTCCACATTTTTAAGAGAAAAACACGAGCTCAAGCAGTACATCTGGCAGTTTAGTACAGTGAACTGCTGAGCCAAGGTGGCTTCTTTGGCAAACCAAGCCCCACTGGCAGCCTTCGCTGTCAGCCGAGCTCCCACCCAAATGCCTCTACTGACGGCCATCTGGTAACATGCTGTGAGGAGAGAGCCTGCGCCCGGAGTGGTAAAGGTCAGCACCAATACCTTCAGTCCTGCTGGCAGCCAGCACAGCTCAGGGAGCGCCAGTGGTACCTGCTGCCAACTTTAGCTCTGATTAATATGTGACTGCTGCATTCCTGACTTGCTTCAGACTCTGAACCATCTCAGGCAATAGCCGAAAGCAGAGCACATTATAGGAGGCTAATCGTGAGGTGATGAGACTGTGAAGGAGCATAGCAAGTGCCATTTAGAAGGATTTTTTTATTATTATTCTAGGTGGATGATGAATTGTGGGATGGAAATTAAAATGTGTACACACTTTTTGAAGTGCAGCATGTATGAGTGATGGCTGTTGAGGGCATCGGAGTGATTTGATGTTAGACATTTTGGGGATGAAAGGAATAGCATTTCATTTTTCTACAACTGCTATGAGTTTGCTCTGACTGCGTGTACCTACCAACAGCTTCTTCCCCTTCTTTGCCCACCCACTGTCACAGGGATTCTGACTCCCACCCCAGACAGCTAGTGAATGTTGTTTCATCTTTCCAGTCTGTAGGATGGATGCACAGAGGTTTTGGTTGGGTCTCAACAGCAGATTGCTGCTGTTGTTCCAGCCAGTTAGAATAGACACTCAGAAAATAATATATTAAGTCCACACTAATAGACTTGGATGTTGCCCACAGCAGCAGAGGAGTTCTGTATAGAAATGTGCATCTTATGTTACATGCAGTTTTTTTGGAATATAATCATAGAATCACAGACTGGTTTGGGTGGGAGGGACCTTTCAAGGCCATCTAGTCCAACCCCCCTGCAGTGAGCAGGGACATCTTCAACCAGATCAAGTTTCTCAGAGCCCCACTACTGTTGGCTCAAGTCCCATATTCATCAAAGGCCCCTGATTTTTACAAGATACACGCTGATTTAAATTCTAGGAAGCAATTTGCTGTGTTGCATGAGCATTAATGAAAATCTTGCTGCTTCAAGAGTGGTAGACAGAATGGTGGAAAAATATTTAAGTCTGGGACTAATTAATAAACCAAGGGATTTTAATGCATTGGGTAGAACTGAGCCAGAGATTAATTTAGCCCATATTACACATACTTTATGTAACAAAGCTCCCTTATAACACAGTGTTGTAGGATTCATACATATTCAATACAGAGCTGCACACAGTTTCCAGCTGCCTTTTGCAGAAGTGGTGGCAGAGGTACGGTGTGTCACTTTTGTATTGAATTGGCTATGGTTTCATTTTCCTCTATAACATAACACTTTATGGCCAGAATCTTCCATCCTTTCCAATGATGAGCAGGATCTTGCCTTACTGCTTTCAGCAGAGCCTTGCACACAGGTGTACCTTCAAGACTGTCTAGCTGACAGAAGGTAGCCATCAAACAGGAACTCCAGTTCATCATAACTGAAATGTTTGTAGAAAAAGCTGCAAAATGCCAAATTGTTGCAAAGTCTGTTTGCCTTGCTACAAGGGAGCTGGTAGGAAAGAAATATTCTTGTTTGCTCTAGAGACCTGCCCTTAGGGGCAACACACCCTGGCCAGACAGGGAGAGAAGGAGAGGAACAGAGGAAGAAGAAGCAAAACTCGGTTTTCGCGAAATCAAAAGATGAAGCTAAAATTAAGTACAGCAATATAGCTGTTGCATGGCATTAGGGAAGATCCTTTGGTTACGTCTGTACTCACCAACTATGGGCCAAGGCGTACTGTGGAATTATCTGGGGCACATTTTGAACTGGGTCAACTCACACTCTCCCAGACAACTCAAAGGCGTATTTTGGGGTATAAACACAGACCAAGACCCATTCCCAGGAGCTCATTTGAAAGCAGCCAGCCTGTTTTGGCTGAAGTCTTTTACCATCTGAATGGACAGAAATTAGGTTGTGCCAGTCATTTTGGTGTCAGGAAACAGGTGATGGCCCATTTCTTTATCATTTTCTATTAATATAGAACTATTGTATACTAGTTATTCTATATCTATACTAATGGGATGATTACTATAGCCAAGCCTCAGAGAGCAGTCTGCCTCACTTCATTCATTCTGTAATATAAGGATAATAATGTTTGCTGTAAGAAGTTATACTTTATTAAGGGTAAAGCATTGAGGCTTTGGGGACAGGAGGAGGGAGGACACATTAAACAGAACTTACTACCTTTCATCTAACTTTGGCCTTGCTTAGAAGTGTGCTAACAGCAGCATTTCCTGCCTAGCACCCAGGAATTTCTGTTTTCTGATGCTGACTGAAGGGGAAGAGCCCTGGTTTAACTTATTAGGCCCTCTAAATGAGAAATAATTCATTTAAGAATTAGTCTCTGTACTTTTCTGGACAACTGCTATGAAACCCACTGTCTCCAAGGCAAGGATGTGGTGTAGTGAGTTTGACTTTACGAAGGATCTAACCCATAGGCCACGGGCGCAGGGACAGGCATAGGGCATATACTTACCTCAAAATACAAGAAGACCTGTTCATGTAAAGGTCACATAACAAATATTAGCTATACAAAATAACAAGTTGGCTATCAAGTGTCCCTAGGGTCAACATTCTCCAAGACCTTATGAAATCAAGTTGGCAGAGTATGAAAGGTACGTTGTGGCTCCCACACGTCTCATGCAAAACTCCAGGAAATTACATTCACATTTCTTACACCAACACTCAGAAATTAGATTCACTTTTTCAGTGCAAGGACACTCAGAAAGACATATTAAAGAACTGCTATCCTCATCCACTCCGAGGTTGCACAGTATTAAGTATTGTCTGGAACAGCAAAACCAAGAATATTGGAAAAACAGCGGGAAGAAGAAGAAGAAGAGAGGGCAACTCGTTTGCTGAAGATGAGGGAAATGGAAGAGGAGGAAGGCAGCAGGTCAGTCTGTCAGGAGAAAAGCCCTGCTGTTGCCCCATGTCTCGGGACCTCTCCAGGAAAAAGAAGACAGAAGGAGCTCTAATGGGAGCACAGCGTGCGCCCGTGCCCTGTGCGGAACCTGGGGGAGAAAATAAGAGATGCTAACACTCTAGAAAAGATCTCCATTTCCTACTATTGTGCTTAAATGTGCTGTGGGCTTTGCGTTATTGGGGTTTTTTTTCTTTATAACATCTTATATCTACCTCTACTAGGGCTTAAAAGAAGAGCAAGATAAACGTTTCCCCTTCCCCACGCCCATAGATAATCACATATAGTGAGAGGAAGAGTTCCTTGTGCAGAAGAGATTACGTAGAGTAGAAGAGACAGGGAGTCTGTTGTGTGTCCCTTCTTTCAACATTTCAGGGAATTAATGCTTTCATTAATTCAGTAATCATAATTCAACATAGGGATATATATAATTCAATCCCTTAATGCTGATGTTGCCTTGCTTATGCTTTTTTATTTTGTTCTTTTAATCTAACCTCTTCAGGTAACTTAGATGGTCCAGCAGATGAGTCGTGTGTATTTCATCACTGGAATGCACTGTCTGGAAATTATTAATGGTATGATCTTACTCAGTCTTGTTGGTTTTTTTTCCTTTTGCACTGAAGCAGACACAGAGTCCTCATATTGCTAATGATGATCCTCAGATAAGGAGCAGTAACAAATCAGCGGAGCAGGGAGGAGAGAATAACTTAAACTGCACCAGCTTGGTTAGTGACGCGCATAGGTATGAAAAAGGAGTCTTTGCCATGTGAAGCTGGGTTAGCATATGGTGAGATTTACTGTCCTGGTTTTGCTAGGATGGAGTTAATTTTCTTCTTAGTAGCCAGAATAGCTGTGGTTTAGTTTCAGTGTAGGATTTGTTATGAGAAGACTGTTGATAAGGTGCTGATGTTTTTAGTTGTTGCTGGATGTCCAAGGTCATTGTGTTTTGCTAGTTTGCAAGTGCAGAGGACTGGGAGGAGGGAAGTGTAGCAATTAGCAAAACCCCAAATTGACATTTGGATGTGCTGATCAGATATTCCATATCATATCACGTCATGTCAGTACATTAACCAGGGCTGACTGAAATCAGGGGTATTATCTCAAGGAACTTTCTCTTCCAGGATTGCAGTTTGGGGACGGTCTCTGCTCCGGGTTTGCTGGCTGAGGACAGGCTGGGCATCAGTCAGTGGGTGGGGAGCAATTATGGGTCCCTGCTCACTGCAGGGGGTTGGACTATAGATGGGACCTTGAAAGGTCCCTTCAACCCAAACCATTCTGTGATAACCTCCCCTCTTTCAGCTTAAACCCATTTCCTCTTGTTTTGTCATTAACTGCCCTTATGAAAAGTCCCTCCCCAGCTTTCTTGCAGGTCCCCTTCAGGTACTGGGATGCCACTATAAGATCTCCCTGGAGCCTTCTCT
>NW_010334665.1:12211-25785 GCF_000700745.2 Antrostomus carolinensis | reverse complement strand
CTCCCAAGTCCTCCTAAATCAATCATTTACATACTGGAAGACAGGCCTATTATTGTGGAAGGTGTTGCTAGGAAACCAATGAAACAAACAAACAAAAACCTAGTCCTGAGAAAAGGCCAGCTTTCAGGAAACCCCTTTTGGAGCAAAACGGGCAAGATTTCTTCTTGTTTTCCCATAATGAGGAGGATATTTGGCAAATATAGCAGCTACTGATAACAAATGAAATACAAAGGATTGTATACTATCAAACTCAGACATGAATGGAAGTAGTTCTTACAATGGTAGTCCTTCATCCCTGTTTAAAAATCCTAACATTCTCTCCCATTTCAAACTACGATTACCCATATATTGTACTAGGAACTCAGATAGGATACAAATGCTGTAGCAGTTAGTGACGTGTCTGGGGAAGAGACATTTATGTGCGTAGGACCACTCAAACTTAGTTTTGTTTCATTACTGTGAGAAAGTTCTGTGTTGAGGGAAATCCAAAACATAACTGAGTTTGTGATACTTAGCTGAATGTTGGTTTAGGGGTTTTTGTTTTCTTCTATGATCACATGATGCTGTATCATACTGGAAGACAGTATGATGCATGACTGCCATAGTCAATGTGATAGCAGTTGTATATCTCATCTGCTTATTAGTAGCACGTTAATAGATGGTGAAAATGTTACTGAAAAAGGAAATAAAAGCCTGCCTTACTTTATGCTCGCAAAAGCCATGTCACTCAAGCTTTGTACTGCTGTTGAATAATTCCAGAATATTTAGCACTGAAACATAGACCTTGTATAATACCTTAGTTATTCCAAAAACTGGGGTGTTCTTGAAATGTGTTTTTGTTCAGGTCCTGGCACAGCCACTTGGACATGTATTCAAAATTGCTGCATTAACTAAATTCCCAGACCCTGACCTGCTTGAGGCTGATGCCTGGAGGGAGATTTTCAGTGTGTTTTTTCTCAGAAAGAAAAAAAAAAAAGTCTCAAATTCTTTGTTGCTGGACAGTAATACTGGCAAGACAGTAAGAAAATGGGAGTAATACTGTTACTCTGGTGCATTATTCCAGATGTGAACAGGAGGGAAGGCTATAAACAGGAAAATGTATTTCTGTCCACCAGCTTTCTACTGTACCATACTAATTCTTGGAGTGGGTACAAAATATACTTCATTCCTTGAACACAGCAAGATTAAAATGTGCCGTATTCTTTATTATGAGCTAAAAAAGCTGTGTCAGTCATCATTTAGTAAAATGCCTGTCATAAGTATTCTTCAAAAAGAAGAAAAAACTGAAAGATTTTGTCATTTGGAGCATGGGATTTCAAAAGTTTTTTCCCTTTATACTGTGAGTCATGTGAAAAGAATGTCTCAACCAAAAAAAGGGAAAAAAATCAATGGACTATACACTTTATATTGAAATTTAACATTTCAGAATAGCTAGAGAAATAACATTGAATTAACTGAGAGTTTTTCAGGATTTGAAAAAATCTTTTGTAAAATCAGAGAAATAGTAAGCAAACAAAAATTAAATGGCTGCTTACAGGCTTACTGTTTTATATGTGAAGAAATGCTCTTTTATATACTGTTTGTTAAACTTGCAGGACTGAAATCTTAATAACTTTTCTATTTCTGACTGAAAACTAAAACTTCTATCATTTGCCCTATAAAAGAACAGCAGCAGATGCCCCTGAACACCATGTTTCAGAGTTAAAAACTGACATTGCCTCTTCCAGTCATGTGACTTACATGAAGAAATTAAGGAAATGCAGAGGAAAGCTGCAAGTCATACACTGTTAAGGAAGCTAACTGAAATTCCTGAAGTTAAATCTCCAAGCTTTAAATAGGAGACTAGCCAGACATATAGGAAGCAACATAAAATAATGTACCACAGCTCCAGAAAGAAGAAATGTGCCAAAAAGAATCTCTTCCCCACCCCGCCCCCCTGCCCCTTTTTGCCGTTTTTCTGCTTTGAGATTCATGGGGGCATATTTGTTCCCTGTTTAGAACCTAAATGAATGTGTTCCTCCTGAGGGAACTGTAAGGGTGTTGGCGTAATGACGCTTCAGTTGGCACGTGCAGCAGAGTCTCTCCACAGCCATTAATGCTTTCCGTGGGACTGGTACCCGGTTGGTTTTTGTTTGTAATTGAAGTATGCCATGAACAAGCTTACCAGGCATGCTTTGGTCACTCTTGTGCCTGTCCTCAAATCCTTACCATCCTTTGCAGCATGGTAAAATTAGGAGGAATGCTAGATTTTTATAAATACACCGACCTGGCTTTCTTCTTTCTGATTCTTTGTGTAATGGAAGTGTGGCATCTGCGGCTTTCTCCAGCCATCAGAATTGGTCCTTTTTCCAGAACAGCCAAAAAAGAGCTGCTGTGTGCTACTGTTGATGTTTGAGTTACCTAAAACATTAGAGAAACCTACAACAAAAGAACACAAAATTTTACACTATTTCCCCCTCCCTTGCATACCATCTATGTAGTTGTATAGGTAATAGTTACCTGGCCTTTTATGGATAAGAATATTAGTTAAGAAATTTATACATAAATTAGCTAGGAGATGGGAAGTTAAACTTAGAAAAAAATGCTAGGGTAAACTTGCTACGTACCTTTCAATAAGGTAGTCTACTTGCCTTGAATATTTTTCCTACCATTCAGGCTGCAAGGTGATGCACAAGAATAGATTCATATATCTGTGCGTGAATTTTAGAAATTAATAGTCTTTAAATATTGTAAGGACTTTTAAGAATACCTCAATCCACAAATATGCTGAAATAAAATGGATTGTAAATCTTACATTGTTTTTGTCCACAGGGTAAAACATCAAGTGGAATACTTAGGTCTTAAAGAAAATATTCGAGTAAGAAGAGCTGGCTATGCCTACAGGCGGGTTTTCAAGAAGTTCTTGCAAAGGTAGGGTAATGCTAATTTTGAAGTATTACAGCACAGTTGTTTACATGATGAGGAGGAAAGCAAGAAGTTGCAAGTTTTGAAAGCTTCTTATTTCCCACTTATCCTTTTATTTCTCCCCATTTACCTTGGTTACACAGAGATTTGAAAGTGTTTTAAAGACTAGCTTTGTGGCTTTGAAAGTCTTTTCATTTTTCTGTACACTTGCCTAAGACCTTAGTTCTTTTTGCAGTGCTATGAGAGGGTTCCTCAAAGTTAAACAGAGTTAAGGGAACTTTAGAGTTACAAAGCTGTAGAGCCTGGAATCTGAGTGTCTAGCTGCTAGCCTTGGTTTAATATGTGACTGCATTAGCTCTCCCAACTCTTCTTTCCCAATGACAGAAGACAGGTAAAGAAATACATGCCTGCCATTCAAGTGTAAAGAGTAACCTTAGCTTAGATTGCTGGTGTTCACACAGCTGGGAATGGTTACAACTAAAACCACTGCAGCTGCTCACTGAATGAAAGCAAGTCAGAGCTCTGTAAGACCAATCCTTTTCTCAGTGTCTTAGGACCAGCTGTTAAGACAAAATCCTCTTAAATAAGAGCAATTTCAAGATTTATGCAACATTCAGCTTCTGTGGGTTTTTTTGTTGTTGTTTGGTTTGGGGGTTTTTTAGAAAATTGAGATATATAGCTAGTAAATGCCCAAACTGATGACAAATCAACTTTTGTTGGAAGTCTTTGTGTTACATTTGAGAATATAAAACAAAAAGAATCAGTTGTTGCAAGGACTGGAGTATAATTAATTAAACAGCACAGAACAAAGCCATTGATAATACTTCATGATAATGTCCTCCTCATCTAGTAACTAATAGACCTTAAATACCATAAAGTATGGGCTCAGTTTTCATTGTGGAACAATTTTAAATCCCCTTTTCTTCACAGTCTTCAAGCCCATGTGTATAAACATGGGTATGTTTCAGGTTGCATTACTTAACAGAGACTTTTGCTGAGACAGAATGACTGATCACTAATGTATGTTGAATCTAGCCTCCACAGTTGTTGAACACTGATTGTGAGGGCTGTGCAGGTCTAGAAATCTGCCCTGAAAGGTCTGCACAAAGGAAAGCTATGTGATAATTCCGGAAGGTGAATAGATTTCTGTACTTCACTCTATATATAGAGATCCACAGAGAAATGAAACCTGTCTTTATGGAATTCATCCATTTGTTTCAAATTAGTCTTATTAAATTTAACATTTTGTTATGAGTAAAACTCCCTACAACCTTTCCATTCCCAGTTCCATAGCATCCAGAACAAGCTCTGTTCTGACACCCTGAGTCTGTGTGAGTAAAAGCGGGCTGAGGCATGGGATGGACAGGAAATGCATGCTTGTACACTTGTTTTCTTTGGGAGTTCCTTGGCAGCTCCATGTAAGTGGAGATTTCTGGGCTGAATAGACTTTTATGTACAAAATTTACATTTGCATGCAAAAAGCCACAGTCACTGAAAAGGCCTATGTGTTTCAAAGCATAACCAATCTAAAAGCTGAACTGCATACTCCCATATTTAGACATAGGGCCTGACTGCTTACTGTGAATTTGTAATAGATAATTTTCTGGTGGCAGTCATGATTTGAAATTGTTTCAGAAGCATTTAAGAACACACTTAGTACTTGTGCTGAAATCCTCTGTGCAATTATACAAGCTTGAAAAACCTAGATACATGGATATTGCCATGAGCAGTTTAATGGGAAGCATGCACAAATACATTAGAGGAGAGTGGTATTTCTGAACAGCAGTGAACAATGATAGAATTGTCATGTTATAAAATTTTTAAATGCTTAATTGGTGCATATTACAGAATAATCTGTTTTTCCTGCCGTGTAGACTTACCACACTAGTAAAACGTACAAAGTTAATCTGATGTTTTGAAAAAGGAGAATTTCTAATGTATTCTTATTTTGTACCCAAGAGCTTTATTTATATTAAAAGGTCTTAAGTCTTGTTTTACTCCGTGCCTTCCTTTACAGTTCAGATGTAGGAAGGAATTTGTAACATGCTGAAATGTAGCGTCAGATTCTGTTGTGTGGAAGGTAGCAGTTTCATATGCCTTTATTAACATTAGCTCCTTTAAATTCAGACTGGCTTAGACTCACCTATACAACTATACTGTTGACAGTACATGATGAACCTGCAAAAGAAGCTGTTAAATAAGCTTGGAGATACTTTAACTTACAACTCCTTACAGATTTGCATCTATTTATCCCATAATACTGATAGCATCTTACATATTACATACATATATAAGTTTACACAGTGTCTGTAAACATAGACAGAATTCTATATTTAAGATGGTATAAGAGCTACTTTGTTACACCATCATGCATAGTACCCGAGCATTTGTTAACTAATACTAGATTGGAACATGATAACATCAGTGCATCCTTTTGAATCCTACTGAATTATTCATAAGTTAGCTTTCTCTTTTCATATACTTGCTATTCAGAGGCGTTAGGGTTTTGTGATACGCTCCTTTTTAACTGTTAGCTATTTTTCTTTGCATGGTATTGTTATTTAAGTTGCATGACACTGTTTCTGCTTCCTGGCTGGATAACATTTTGGATATGACAAGAATGAGTAATGAACATTCCCTGAATTAATTTTCTAACTATTCCTTGTGTGATTTTTGAGAACATTTTATTAAGAGCTGCCTAAATCTTCTTAAGAAAAAAGAACTTGGTAATTACTACAAACTGAACACCATACTTCATCACTTCTTTCATGAGTTGAACAGTTTTACTAATAAGCATGATTTAGTTCATATAACTCAAGTATGCTTAAGGCATTAAAAAAAAATGGTTAAGAGTAAAGATCATAAAAGATATGGGGGAGAAATTTGTCACAACACATCTAGTGGTTCTCCTGTCTTTGTCAAAGGTGTCTAAATAGCTACTGCTAGAGAAGTTACTTATCCATAGACATGCTGAGGCAGCTAAAGCTCATCAGTGCTCCTTGGTGGGCAGTGGAACAAGGCAGCTTTGTAACTCCAGCCTGGCAGTTCCAAAAGCCCAAGTTAAGCCTGAAAATTGGACAGTTTAAAACAGGCTGCAACTTGGCATCTACTTTGTTTTCAAGGCTTAAAAAGAAGACCACAAGACAGAAGACTACTCGCCTCTTCCTATCAAAGACATGGTATATAGCACTTACCTGCCTCCTTCCTTAGCCCTTTGTGCGGTCAGTTCCCAGTGTTCCCTCCAGATAGCACCAACATCACTACATCTTCCCTATTGTACCAGAGGCCAAGCCAAAGGCTTTCTGGGATAGAGCCAAGAATGGCTGTGTGCTAAATGCAGACCAGCTGTTGAACAGGTGGGCTATGAGCATGAGCTGGCCACTTCCTTAGAAACGCAAAAGGCCTTTGTAAGAATAAGGCAGAGAAGGCTCGAGTAGGAAATTGGCCATGCACTTGGGAATGAATCTAGAATACCAAAGGTGTAGGTACTTAAATCTGGACCATAAGTCATTGCTAGTAAATAATCTTGCCCTGGACTTAAGGAGATCAACAGCACAACTTTCTGTAATTAAGTGCTGCAGTTACCAAATAGTAACTTAGCATCTGGAAGTGGGAGACTCCGGAACAGCGTTGCCTTTGTCATTGCAGTTGTTTGGTCTTGCTAAACAAGTAACATCTTAATACTGTGTATCTTCCTACACTCCAGGCTTCTCTAAGTCCTGCTGAAATTGTCAGCCCTCCCCCCAGCATAATACTGACTAGAAGTCAGTGGTATTCTGCTGCTGCTGTTTGATGACAGGTTTTAATCTCTTCTCCGTGGTGGTTAAGGTACGCCATTCTGACCAGAGCAACCTGGCCTTCCTGGAAAGGAGAAGAGAAACAAGGAGTTCTCCACCTGCTTCAGTCAGTCAACATGGATCCTGACCAATACCAGCTTGGGAAGTCCAAAGTCTTCATCAAAGCTCCAGAGTCTGTAAGTGTGGTAGAACACAAGTCTTTGTGAAACTGTTGCTGAAATAAAAGGCCTGCCCACTCAGAAGTTGAGCATGGTATCTGCTAAGGTGGGAGAAGCATAAGAATACAAGTCAAACTAGGCAAGCCTGTCACAGGTGCCTTGAGGCTGCAGAGGGATTCTAGACACTTTTATAACAGGCAAAGTTCATAAGAACCCTGAGTGATATTGGCATTAAAAGAAGGAGCATTAAATGCATCAAGAGGAGATGGGGATATGAAGATGCTTTGGTGTCAGGTCGCACATGGTGACATTTCATCAGAAGAATGTCATAGCATGTAAACATATCTATGACCATTAGCCCAAGCAAATAGGCCCTCTTCTCAGTATCAGAACTACTGATGAAAGTAGAGTGGCCCCCAGTTATAGTAAGGATATGTTACACATCACTGAGTAAATCAGTGTTCCAGAATGACTTCAACTTGAAATTCCATTCAAAGAGAACATCATAATGGAGGCATCATAATGCTGTTTTTATCCTGTGGCTGCTAAGCTGCACAAAATCTGTTGGAAAAGAGTTTTCTTATATCACTATTCAGAAAAGTTGTCAGGGGAAAAAAACTATGCTCTACTCACCATCATGTATTCTTTATTTATCAGAAACAATCATGTGTTTTTTTTTGCCTGAAGTTATATGTCAACATAAAAGCAAAACACTTCTATTGCTACCATTTCCTTCTCCAGAAACATATTCTTTGCTGTGTAGAGCAACAGCAGTTCAGGCAGTGACACTGCTGTGCCCAATCACATGGGAAGATCTCTGTTAAAAGAAAAAAGGTAATACTTCTCCAAGTCGTAATGGAAATTTTGTTGTTTCTACCATAAATAAAGATAGTATCATCTCTGTTGAGGAATAATGGACCTTTATATCTCTGCCATCTGAGGGACATGTTTATATAATAAAGCATATAGCATTTGAGATATAGGTTATTAGAATACTTAAGTGCATGTTGGCAGAGCAGGAAATTCTAGTATAGGATTAATCGTACTTAGTCCTGTAAGCAACACCTTAGCTAGCCAGTTATGAGGAAGCGTGAGCTTTAGCTGCCTTCTGCTGTAGCACAGGCCATGATTTATTTCCTAAGATTACTGGGGAGCTTTGTCTGTATTACAAAGTCTGTGTGATAGCCTTGGACATTAGTGGCTGTCTTTAGTGGCTGTCTTTGATATCTCTTCTTCTGACGTTACAGTTCTGCGTTCAATCTTATACTGTATCAAATGTGATCTTCTTGTTTTCACTATGAAATTATTTCACGTCCATGCCATTCATTGCAGTTAGCTACAAACCAAATACAGTCTCAGTTTGGGAGATAAATAATTAAAGGGAAGAAATCAAAATAATTTTTGTGTGATGGCTGTTTTCTCGATGTTATGCTACTTTATGAATAAATCAATCTAGAATTTTTAAGTATTTTTGTTTTCAGGTTCATGTAATTAATCATATAAGGAACTATCTTCCCTTCCTGGCTGCTAAAATACCCTACACTTGGTATGGTTGCCCCTTATAAGAGCACAGATTTTCAGCAGCCATATCTTCACAATTGGGGGGGTCTTATTCCTGTGGTTTTTTTAAAGAAAAAAATTAAATAATTTGCTGGTATCTTGTCTTCTGTTTAATAGCCAAGTGGCAACTGCTGACATAAGACTAATGGATCTAATTCCCCTTTGCTCTAAAGTGGCCAAAACATAAATATTCTGTACCTGAACGTCATATACTACTAGGTTGTTTCCAAGAGGAAACAATTTTTCCTAATGGATGCATCTTCCCATTCTAATGCATTTTTGTAACACTAAGTCCTGGTTGCACGTATATGCCATTTAATGGCATATCTGCGAGTTTTACTGAAGGGCAGTTCTGCAGGTTAAGACAACATGGGGTTGACTGGAAACAGTAAACCTTATCTGGGTTGCATTTTGAGTTTAACTTAAATT
Source organism: Antrostomus carolinensis (assembly GCF_000700745.2). Lineage (NCBI taxonomy): Eukaryota > Metazoa > Chordata > Aves > Caprimulgiformes > Caprimulgidae > Antrostomus > Antrostomus carolinensis. The sequence continues at coordinate 16,937 of NW_010334665.1, read as the reverse complement.
AATGCTTTCAATTATTGTAAACTTTTTCTTTAAAAAAAAACATTCTTTGAAAAGCCATGAAATTGATTTTTAAACAAGTACTAAAAATAGTCTGGGCTTTTTTCATTTTAAGGTGAAAAATTTTCTATGTGCTGAATATTCTAAAGCTTGATTTGTATCTTTTAGTATCAAAGACAATAATCTCTAATGTCATTATTACTAAAGCATTGTATTGGCTGGGGTTATATTACTTTTTGAAAAAAAAAAAAATAAAAATCTTTTATATAGTAAATGAAAATTTTTCTTTCTACCACCAAGGAGAGCACCTGTTGTGGTTAATCAGATGAAAAATACTTTATTTGCTCAAGAGTGTGAGGGGAGGCTTTATAATACATATTTTAGGAAAAAAATTTATGCAGTATTTTTATTTTATAACTTAGGAACCATATTGTAACTAAATGTTTTTATTGAACTTCCTTAATTGTGATCTTCATCTGCAGGTGATAGACTGTGAAATAAGGTTTTATGGGTGGCAGAAAGGATGCTCAATTATTTACATTTCTATCAAACACCTGAAAAAATAAATGTACAAGAGCAAGTGAGGTTCTGCAGAAATGGTCAATAGGCAACACCAGTATTTTTCTAGATTTTCACAAGTTAAAAAAAAAAAAAAAAAAAGGATCCCCAAACCCAGGTTTGCTTCTTGATATACCTGTTTTTACTATTTTATCTCTTTTGAAAGCTAGAAGAAAAGTCCTTATGAATATTTAACACACAGTCGTGTTAGTGGGCTGCTTTGGTGCTGTAACTGTTAGCCAAATGCTCCCGATAAGACAAGAGAACATTTAACTGAACTTTATGTATGGAAAGGCTATAGTGAAGGAAAGGCTATAACTGAACTTTAAGTATGGAAAAGGCTATAGTGAAATACACTGTATCCTATAATAATTATGAAGTTGCTCTAATGCATTAAATTTACACATGTTTCAGTGGGACCTGGGAAATTCTCAAAAAAGGAGATGCACCTTCCACTTCTGTTTTGATAAGTCAGCATAGCCTCCTGAATTCTGACAACATTTTAGACCCAAAAATCTTACTACTATGTCATACTGGAATACAAGATCATAGTTGCAAATCCTGCAGTCAGCCAGCAAACTTCACTGCTGGGAAAAATGGAGCCAATGGACATAAGAGTATGAAACTAAGACAGGGAAGAAGGTTACATGTGAATATAGTGCATGGCACATGACACAGATCCCCACAGGCATGGTAACATTCTGACAAGAGAGATGTGAATTTTGGAGAATATGAAGATGGAGGCTGGATGGATGACCAGTGGAGGAACTTGAGTTACACCAGGAGAATATTTTAGGGAGAATCCATATTCCTCTTGCTGCATCATTGGATATCAAGATTAGTGGGTAGACCATTAAGAGCCAGAACCACTCGGTGTTAGAGATTTCTTCCAGAAAAGGTTAACTTAACATTTTGATCTCAGATCCCGTAGTTGTGGTAGAGGCACGAGCTTGGATCTAGAGTGAAATGCACTGGAAAGTTGTTGAAAGTAAAATATGCTTTTTCTTGAACTTTTCATATATAATGTTTGACCCACCCTACTGTCTCTTTGAACAGCTGTTTTTGTTAGAAGAGATGAGAGAGAGGAAGTATGATGGATATGCCAGGGCCATCCAAAAGGCATGGAGGAAGTATGTGGCCAGGAAAAAATATGTACAGATGAGAGAAGAAGGTAGGTCGTAACTTCTGATGACAGATCACACATGGTTCCAGGAGCACAAATAGTTCCCCAAGAGATGAAGGAAATATCTCCATCTCTATAGAGCAAACCATTGCATTGCAGGTGACTGTCTACAAATGACCGCAAATTACTGGACCCCTAAGGCACCTCTGATGAGGTTGGCTGCTCTGCAGGCATGGGTTTCTTGGACTACCCAGTATTTCCCTCTCAAAACAAGGCCAGAATGAGAAGGAAAGAGATCAGAGATGTTCCAGGAAAAGTGAAAAAGGAAAAGCTTCCCACAGTTAAAGCTTCCAATCCCTAACATTCTGTGATTCTGTGAGTTATACAGGACCTAGTCAGTAGATTATACAAATCAATCCAAGGACTGCAGTGCTTACTTGCATGTGTGACCTGGGTTGTGTGAATGAACAACATTCTGAATTTGGAAGAGTTAATCTTTAATTTCCAGCAATGACTGAGAAATTCCTTAGTTCCAGAAGTGCTCCCAATTCATCAGAACTGCAGAGCTTGCCATCAGTGCGTTTCATTAGGAATGGATTTATAATCACATGGATCCTTACATAAGGGATTAGTAGCAGTGCTTCACTGTTTTTTCCATGTTATAAACAATTTGGTTATCACTTCTTCCCCAAAAGTTCTGCTTCTGCTTGAAACAGTTAGATCATGAGTTTAGAAAATTTAATAAATACTATTAATCAATATTTACTTTTGGTATTTAAGCATCAGATCTATTGCTGAACAAGAAAGAGAGAAGACGGAACAGCATTAACAGGAATTTTGTGGGAGACTACATAGGCATGGAAGACCATCCAGAGCTACGCCAGTTTGTTGGCAAACGGGAGAAGATTGATTTTGCAGACACTGTAACTAAATATGATAGACGGTTTAAGGTAGGTTTAAGAGCAACATCTACTAATGTTGAGTTCCGCTAGGGAGTTAGGTCTTTGCCATCCTTTAACAGAAACTCTACCATGTTAGTTTCATGCCATCTAGGATATCAGCTTGAAAAAAGTGTCTCAGACCCAGAAGACATATAGGGAAGCAGTTACACCCTAGTGATCCAACAGTGCCATTGTCAAACCTGTTGTCCCAGGATGAAGGCTTTATGGGACCTGCTGGGTAGAAAGCTACATTAGTTTGGAAATGGGGAAGAAAGCTACTTCCCTGTCCTCTGCAATCTGATTCTGAGGTTGTGTGATTAATCACATCATTATTTTTTTCAGTTGAACCAAAGACTTAACATAATCATAGTACATTATGTATCTTTGGAACAGCATCAAAACATCAGTGCACTGATAGCTGCATAGCTATGTATTTTCAAACAATTTTGTGTTCCAGACCGTGAAGCGAGATCTTGTCCTCACTCCAAAGTGCATATACCTGATTGGCCGTGAAAAGATAAAGCAGGGTCCAGAGAAAGGCCAAGTGAAAGAAGTCTTAAAGCGAAGGATGGAAGTAGAGAGAATTCTTTCTGTTTCTCTAAGGTCAGTACCTTGAAAATATTTTTCCATTTACAGAGAAATTTGTATAGGACAGGGGGGGAAAAATTGATTGAAGGGTGAATTTCTTAAGCTGTATTAATTGAGTCTGGTGAACAAGGAAAGCTGAAGCCTTCTTTTCAGACCCAGTCCTATTGTGTTACAGCAATAGACATTTAAAGCCAACATACAAACATTTTCTGACTAGTTAAAACTTTTCACTTACACTGGGTTTTCACCTATCTACTGCGTTCCCCAAAATGTATTCTGTGATGCATACATTTACCATGCACAAGCAGGTTCTAGTAAGTTTTGGCTCAAGCTTGTATCCCAGAAATAATTCTTAGTGAAGAAAAACAGGAAGAAACTGGCCATGAGACCAGTGGATTCTTGCCCATGTAATTTCATCCCTTTGAAGATGAGTGAACAAACTCTCTGTATACCTCTGCATTTGTTATTGCAGTTTATCAGAGCTAGTAGCTGAGTGTAATTTAATACAGAAGAATACTGATCCAGGGCAACAAGTTGTACTTTAAATACTGAAATAAATTACTATTTTAACAGAATACAAGTCTACACTTGACTATTGAGTATTGATAGATACTGCAAAGGTTTCTTAGTATATGCTGATAAAACATTCCCATTAACATAGCCAGAAATCTTCTCACAGACATTTTCCAGTACTTAAAACCAGCAGATTTCACATTTTTCAGAATTCTTCACAGCCATTTAAAGATTAGGGAAAAGTCTGCAAGATGTGTCTGCTCACAGTACCATTTTCAAAACCTGTGGTGTATTTACCGTACATCTTTATAATGAAAGTTGCAACAAAATAACTAGTAGAGCTAGGTTAAAGATGAGAGCTGAACCTGTCTTTTTAGTGCTCCAGGTTTGGACTGTGTGCTGTGCAAACCTTGAACAGATTGCAGCCAGACGCTTGAATTGGGCCCTGTAGCATTCCCAAGGCATCGTCACATTGAGTCAGCTAAAAGGGTGGCTGCCTGCCGAGTTAGTGAAAGCTGTTACCCTCCTCTCACATGTAAATAACAGTTCCACAGAATAGTCTGAAGCAAAACCAAATGTGCTTAGTTCAGAGGAAATGGATATGTTACATTATGTCTAATAATGTTTTGAACTTAGCTTATTGATTTTATTTTGTTGTAAAAAACATTGGGTTTTGTATACGCTAAAAGTAGATTCAGAATTACAAGCTATCAAACTGTCCAGGTATTCCTCCAAAACCAAACCCTAAAAAATGTATGGGGGTAAGAGGGCCCTTCCCTGTTGCCATGTTAGTGTGGCCTGAGTTCAAAATGGGTCTTTATCAGGAGATCTCTTAACTCTGTATTGAAGCAGCTTAGTAGTAATACAACACTCTGGCTGCAGAGGCTGTAAAAGGTATTGGTTCTCTCAAATCTTTAGATAATCTTGTATCAGTGACAAGAGTTAGTGCTTGTAACAGTCTTCAATTAGTAAAACTAGAGCAAAATTTTTATTTACTATATGTATT
>NW_010334665.1:0-12193 GCF_000700745.2 Antrostomus carolinensis | reverse complement strand
GGGGGGTGAGGGGGGGGAGAACAACAAAGATCCCCCAAACAGTTTTTTCAGACATCAAGTTCAAAGCAAAAATTGTGCTAGCTCTAACTTGCATTCCCTCATGTGTTTTCAAAACTCCAGCTTGTTGTCCCTATAGTTAAAGTTTTCTACACTGCTAATTGATTTCTGACTGGTTTGAAGTGAATCTCAAACCTCTGTGCTAGAAGAAAAGAATTGCAATAACATTCTTCATGAGCTTATCCAGAATGGATTTAGTTCTGTTCTGTACTGTAGCCTCAAAGTTTTGTAAGTGTCAATTCTTATTTGTTCATGTTTTTATTTCATGCAATATTAATTTTTAATTAAATCAGTAAAGAATGCAATATATTTTAAATGTAAGGAGGAAAGAGGATAACTGGATTCTTACATTGCTATCTAAACAGTATCTCTCAGGAAACCCATGCACAATATATTGATGTAAGCTTGTATCAGTACACACATACAGAATAAAGGCAGAATAATCAGCACTATTGACGTCTATTAACAACTATTAACACTACATAACAATTTAAATTGATAAAGGGGGTTCAATTTTAAAGTGCAAATATGCAACTTGGAACCTGTTCAGGGTACTGAGAAGGACAACCCATACTCTCATGAAAATGTTTTTGCATTTTTAGTAAAAATAACTGAGCTTTATAATTTGTCTGATAAGGAGTGAAACAGGACATCCTGACAGTATTGTGAAGTCAGACTCTTCACCAAATCAGCAAAAATAGGTCCACTGACTGGATGATATTTACTGTGGGTCTTGGTCTTTTCTTACGCATCTTTTTCAGAACCTTGCCGAGGCTCTAGATTTGCTTGATGATAGGAAAGAAGGTCATGCTCTTACTCTGTTTTTGTAGATTTCTTATTGCTATTTTGAATACTAATTAGGTAAGTTTGTAGTTTCATGCACCCTTTTCCAAAGTGTGGGAACGATTTCAGAATTTGAAAGGAGATTATGGAGTGCACAGGTGTTAGGCAAATTTTTAGAAAAAGACTTTGATACAACTCATCCTTTACTTAATGTCTCTAAGTGGGTTAGAATTGTATTTTCATACCTGACAGTCAAAAGCACGTCTAGCAGTACTATGAAGCTATTTTTAATTCTGCATAAAAAGGTACTTACAGTCATAGTCTGCAGTAACCAGATGAAAAGTGATGGTCAGAAAGCTAGGCCTGTTCTCCCCTTTCAGATTTATAGAGTCAGCAATCAGGCAAACCAGCTGGGAGAAGAAAAGGGAGAAGCATGCTCAAAGTGGAAAGCTGTTGATTGCTAGGTAATTAGGATCACATCAGCATCTTCAGCAGGTGTAAAAAAAGAGATGATCCAAAGGTGGCAATGGAACCCAACATGTGTGGTTTTTATACTGTGCTAAACCAGTCCAAGCTAAAGCCAATGGAAAATTGAAAGCTGTCATTCCAAATTTGCTTGCTTTGGGTTTCAGTCTTCAAATTTCTGATTTACCTCTAATAATAAGTTTTGCCGTTATTGAAGAGATGGACTTTAATTATAACTTTAATAGCACATATTCTTTGGATAACAGTAATTACTGTAAAACAACCAAGTAGTATTTCTGTCTCTCAAAAAGGATTGTTTCAGATATTCCATTATCAACTCCTGAGAAAAAAAACCCCAAACCTGTTCTCAGAAAGCAAGACTCTATAATTAATGCTGCTTGGACATTCTTACATTTTTAAAAATAAAGCATGAGTACTCTGCAAATGTCATTATAATGCTGGCTGTATTTGCTGATTAAATTTTGATCTGGATGGTATATGCTTTGATTTTTTTTTCAGCACAATGCAGGACGACATCTTCATTCTACATGAGCAGGAGTATGATAGTTTGCTTGAATCGGTCTTCAAAACGGAGTTTTTAAGTCTCTTATCAAAACGATATGAAGAGAAAACACAAAGAAAACTACCTCTGAAATTTAGCAATACGTGAGTTATGTTTTTTTCCAATGGGCTTTTACAAATAAATAATCTTTGTTCTTGCTGCCCAGGCAAATGAGTGAGTGCTTGTTGTTGAGGTCCTGACCCTACGCTTTGTTTTAAAATAATGAGGCAACACAGTGTGAGAATCTGTACATGCAAGGAGACCAGACATGCTGATTAGTTCGTCAGAGAAATATGTTAGGATTGTACTTAGGCCACTTTCCACTGTCTGTGTGCTTAGAAGAGTTGCCTTTATTCTCCTGAACATGGCATCAGGCTCAAGGGTCTGTCTGCATCTTGGTGCTACAGAGCAGCTCTGTGCCAGCAGAGTTGTGGCCCCACAGCAAGGGGCCAGTCACTGCACAGTTAACATGCAACCATAGAAGTACAAGCTCTCAATCTCTGTGCAGGCTGCTGTCTCCTATCCTGAGAAGGAAGTATCCTCTTCCAACTCCTTAACCTTGACCTAGGAGTAGAAACGTCATGGTAGAGAGTTTGAAAGACAGTTCTGGAGACATAATGTAACAATCTGAAATTCTGAAGTTTGTTGTGGGGACAGAGGACTGCAAGGTGAGAGGATAATTCTAAAGAAGCCTCATTAAGTAAAGCATACTGAAAACATTTTTTTTAGAAACAATCCTGAAAAGCTACAGAACATTTGATGTGCATTTTAGCTGTAAGGACATGCTAGAAACTATCCCAACAAACATTTTTTTGTCAATACTCCTACCTGTTAAGCAGATTAGCAAAAGCAGGCCTTGGACTTGTATGTTTATTTTATTTCCTTAAAAAAAGTCAAAGAATTATAAAAGGTAACAGGAGATTATTATTTTAGTTTGGAAAGGGTGTAGAAAGTCAGTTGCAGTGTATACTCCTGTACACTGTGAGTCCAAAGCCAGTACCAGGAGTAAATTTTTTGTTCATTTAATGTATTATACTTCCGGGGTCTTGACAAAAATCAAAGCATAACTTCCTTAGCTCATATCTGATTACAGCTCAGAGCTGATGGATAGTGTGGAAATGCTGGGAAGGAATGTATATATATATATATGTGTGTGTGTGTGTCTGTGTGTTTGCACACGCACAGAGAAAAATTTAAATTTGAAAGATTTAAGTGTGTGTACGGAAACAATGTTACTCCCAGAACATGCACAAGCCCCACTCCTAGAGCATATATATATGCCAATGTATATATATTTATATACATATAATGTATATATACATCTAATGGTATATACAGAGGAATGTTTAGGCATGGAGCACTCTACCTTGCTGTAGTAGAGTCTGCTGCAGAGGCAGTGATGTTTGATGGCAGATACATCTCTTACTCAGACCTTTGCCAATTTTTCCTCAAAACTCACTGTACTCTCCATCCTCTACAGGGCATCTCAAAATTCCTTTTAGTAGCTCTACCAAAACAAGTTAAAACATCAGTTAAGAAGAACATTTTAAAAAGCATGAAAAAGAGATTGAATTAAGTGGGTTATGTCAGCCAAGTCACTCAGGGAATACAGATTCTCAGTCTAAGCTTTTTTATTTTTTTTTAATTTCCAAGTTATCTGCTGCCAAGTGATATTGTCCTGATTTGATGTAGAAATAGTTTCTGGTTTTTTATTCATGTGTTCATGGGCTTATATTAGACTTGACGTGAAGCTGAAAAAGGAGAGTTGGGGGCCCTGGAGCAGTGCTGGTTCTCGACAAGTGCAATTTATGCAAGGTCAAGGAGATATAGCCATTCTCAAGCCAAGTAATAAAGTGCTGCAGATCAGCATCGGACCAGGGCTACCGAAGAATTCCCGTAAGTATGAATTTCCTTTAGAAATTAAATTAGTGACTAGCTTAGAAACTTAAGAAAATGGTTGACTCTCTCTCTCTCCTTGCATGCCTCTCACCTCAGCATATTCTTTATTTTTCTGTAATACTTAAGGTACAAGTTGTAGATCCTAATGCTACAGCAGAATTCCCTGCTGCTCTACAGTCGTGCTGGAATTTTGTTACTTCCAGTATACACCAACTGTTTCTGAAATTCTTTGCCTTCCCTGCGGCAAGAGAAATGAGGGCGTTTAATCATGTGACACAGTACAAATGGCACAATTAGCCCAGCATTCTGGGGAAGAGTCAGTCTCTCTGCTCTGAGCTCCTGCAGTTCCTTCAGTCTTGCTGATGAAGAAAGATCTGCATCAGGACAGGACAGGTTGTGATATGAGAAACGGTAACCTCTGTACATCACCAAAGACTGAGCTGCAAGTATACCAGCCTTTCAGGTTTCATGTCCTACCTTTTTCTCACACTAATTACCGATGAGAAACAGTATAGTCAAAAGTACTGCTGTGCCAGCTATCCATGGTTTATAACTAAGTTCATAAAGCTAACGGACTTTGGGGCCTCATTTACTGGATCACAAAATGGAGAACATACCTAAGTCATCCTTGTTGCACCTAAAGCTTTAGCACAACCTGACCAATGCTGTAGGAGTCAAGAGTCATTATTCCTGAAGGTCAGCTCTTTCTGATCACCAAGTAGGGGTTTGGCAGCCAGAAGGACTTAACCCATTAATGTAATTGTGAAAGGGTAACAAAATGTTGCTGGTTTCTTTTAGGTCCTACTAGACGGAACCTTACCCAAAGCAGAGGGTATTCCTACAGGTCTCAAAGTCAGACTTATCCTATGAGAGCTGCACCACCTCCTCCTGGTAAGTCCTCTTAGCCTCAGGCAAAAATGAAATTCCAAGTTCAGACTTGCACTTTACTCTTGTCATCTAGTATTTTTTATCCATTAAGAAATTATAGTAAAGGTTTAAAATCCTCTTTAAAAGATCCTGTCTGGAAAACATACACTGTAGGCATTTTATGAAGTTTATTCTTGGAGTCTGTAGACAACAAAACTCCAGAGATATCTTGATTGTCACAGATGCTAACATGTTCAGTCACTTTGTGTAAGACACTGAATCATTAAACTAACTCCATAGCCTTCTCCACTCTCCTTTCTAGGGTAAAAGCTATACACTTACCAAGCCATAGACAATGCTTTGCTGTGAAACTGCTTTCAGTGCCAATAAACAACAGAATGCAATTTATTGTCCTGCCCTGCTATGTAACAAATTTTGTGTATGCTGGAAGCTGAGACCTATCAGCTGTGCCAGAAGCAGCATGGCTTTTTCTGCAGAGGATTGATGTCATTAGGGTGTTTCACTTCTGGCCTTGAGAGATACGACTAATTTAGCCTGTGAACTCAGAGGGAAGAACAATATTCCATTGACCCAACGTTTCCCAAGGGGGTTTTTTTTTGTTTGGTTTTTTTTTTTTTTTTTTACTTACACTCCCAGAGTATTTTTTTTAAACAAAGGAATCTCTTTCAGTCAGCTGCTGTTTATTGAGAAGCACAATGCTAATGGTATAAGTTGGGTGTGCAACCAGTCTTGGTCACCAAATTAACTATACAGTTCCCAATCCTAGTAAAACCTCATAGCCATATTAATTAAACTAAGACTGCACAATCTGCAAGAACTGCTTGTAGTAAAGTGGGAAATTACTGCAGTTAAAGGACTTAACCCGTCTGCAAGAACGAATAGTAAATATTCATACAGGATGAGTTAAGCAAGGAAGGTCTGTTAATATTTTCAAAAATTCTTTCAGCAGTTTTAAAGTTACATGAAAAAGACAACATTTCTTCAACATTGGTTGAAGAAGCTTTGTGCCTGCAGACCAAGTCCAGACTTGCCTCATGTAGGTAAGGTAGTTTGGCTGTACATTTGCACGCAAGTCAAGTGCACCAGCGAACGCCCAAACCTGCAGTATAGCCTTTTGTAATCATATCTCTCCCAGTGCTTATGACAGCTCCTGAACAGACACATCAACAGAGAGTCCCAGTTAGAAGAGCCTGCCTCTGTGTGCAGCAAGACACTGGGCTTTTTGCACGGGGTTGATGACATCAGGGTATTTCACCTCTGCTCTAGAAAGAAAAAATTAATTTAGCCTATGACCTCCAAGAACAATATTCTATTGACCCACCATTTCCCACGTGTTTAACTGTGGAGTTGAACTAGATGTTCGTGGGCCAGTGAAACAACATTGTTAGTGTCCAGGCAGCAGAAGCATAACTACTGAAGTTAAATGCATTAGGGTAGCATGTTTAAAAGGTGAGTAGAAGTCTGTCATACCGACTTCAGATCAATTACCATAACATGTTTGTGTCTTTTTTTTTCTTAATTCAAATTTTATAAAGTACCAATTAAAGATGGAAAAGTAAGATTGAAGACAGCTGTTACAAAAGAGTTCCACTTAGATTGTCCAGACTTTCAAGGAGTCTGAGGCATTGCATGATTTGGGCAAATTCCTTCTTGTAAGTCACAAACAATTCTCTCGATCCTACTCTCACACTGTGGGCCATCATCCTTGACAATTTGAAATATATTCTGTGATTTTCACATCTGTTTTGAAATTAATGGTCCCGTAGCTGAACAGACTGTTATGTGTACGTTCAGTATAAAACAAACCCTTTTTTATATAAGCATAATGTATGTGCCGTACTAGCTTAGGTCCCAAAGCAAGTTTTATGTATGACTTTATGACTGCTTAAGCTCTGCCACAGTATCAGAAGCAAAGACCAGCTGTTGAATGCAGCAAGGTTTTTCCAAGTGTCATGATTATTAATTCTTCTCTCTACACAGCTATTCATTCTGCTAATTGTGAACAGGCATAATTACAAGGGAAAAAGGAGAGACTCACCCACAGCAATAACTAGTATGATTTTTAATATAAGCATAGCTCCCATTTTTTTCAGTGGGGGTTTTAGGAATGTAAAGCATGTGGAATTGAACTCCTTAGGCCCTGATCCTGCAAGTAGCTCAGACATGGATGGGTTTGTTTTAAATTCAAGTTAGAAGCATAATTACTTAAAGGCATTTACCCTTGTCAACACTTAGAAAATTCAAACTCCTTTTGAGCTATCAATGTAGCAGCAAGGCTTTAAAAAACGAAAAAAAAAAAACCACCACACAAACAACAAAACCCTTGCTTGTTAAAATAGACAAATATTTATAGCAACTTAAAAAACAGCCTACCCAGTATTCAGGGAGTTGTATGGAGTTTGAACTTTAACAGAAAATTCTAGCTCAACTCTTGTCTGGTTAAAAATTATGCAGTGTTTTAAATAGAAGTGTGGTGGTTACAAGCTAACATTAATGAGGTTCAATTCAGCTGGGAGCTACTCCTCCTACATGCTTGTAACATTCAAGGCGCATGTCTCAAACTTGAGCACAAGTCCACAAAGACATGAACCCAAAATGGATCACCAGCAGATCTGAAACTATGTATAAAACACACTTTAAGATTTCAACATTATTTTGTTTTTAAGTTCCTTGATAGCTGAGTCTTGTTGACAGCTGAATCTAACTGACATCTGAGCCATCAATACAAGGAAAAGGTTACCTTTATTGAGCTGTAGCTTGGAGTGGATGTGTTCACACTTTATTTACTTCACTTCTAGGTCAGCAGCAAAATGGAGTAATAAACCCCGCCCAGTTTGTACCATTTCCCCATGTCCCAGGAAATCAACAGGCCAATCAGAAAAACCTGTATACAAACATGACACGACCAGCTTTACCACGGCAACTGTCAAGAGGGTCCGGCAAGATTTCACAGCAACCAGAAAGCTTGGATTTCCTGAAAGTACCTGACCAAGGAGCAGCCGGGTAAGATTTTACATTAAATCTGAGAAAAATGTGTTAGTTTTTGTAAAATAGCTTCACTCACTCAAACTGTTCATGACTGATACATTGCCTACATAGATGAGCAGATTGTGCTGCTGAGCTGTACTCAAAGGTATCATCATCTTCCATAGGATTTCAAAACACATATTCTATCATAGGCCTTTAGGAATGAAGATGAACCCGTTCTAGTTTAATATCTTATATTTGCATGGTACCTTCTACTTAAGGATATTAAGATACTTGGCAGAGTTTAACTAGGCTTTCCTTTTCCTTTACAGTTCATAAACAGTAGGTGTGGTATTTTGGGGCAACTATCATGCCCAGAAATGCTGCCTCATAATGGCCTTTTGTTTCTGCTCTGACTCCTGACTCACACACCAAATTTGTACTTTTTAGGAGGAAGGCTTGGCAGCATGACAGTCAAGATTATTTCAGCATCATTTGGACTTATAAGGTGCAACCTTCCAGAACACATTACTATGACAATCCTACAAGGTTTGGGGGTGGGCTGGTCTTATTGTTGTAACTAGTATTTCCCAAGAGTCAAAAGCATCAAAACAATCACCAGAAGTAACAGAGAGCAGAAAGACAGAATGATGAAGTCAGGGGATTAGTAGAGGGAGGCAGAACAAGTTGTTCTCAACTCTGAAACCAGCTGCTCCAGATCTTGCCTGAAAATCCAGAAGCAGGCAAAACCACTGATTTTTGGAAAATATGAAGACAGATGACTTCTCTCAAATATTTATGGGACCTTAGTGCTCCAGAATGTTCAAGGCCTTAAAAAAATTTCATTTTTTCAATGACTGAACAGTTTCTGCTTTAACTCAGTCCTTATATGCTACTCTGTCAACAGAACATTAGTGGAGCTTTACTATAGTGGAGAATTTCAGTGGCACTTAATTGTCAAAGACTGCTGCCTATTCAGCAACTCTAGGGGAAAAGAAAAAAAAAAAGGAAATAATCTGGTTTTGAAAAATCAGTTTGTGTTTGTCCTTGCTGATGACTTCCTATCTGTGTTATTTAATTCTGATGTAACCAAGTCTCAGAGAAATTGGTATTATTAACAGCTGGCTGTCCAAAAGCATATTAAATCAACAACAAAAGCTACATCAGCAGATAGAATAAAAATGCACTGTGGTAAGGTGTAATAACTTCACAAAGTAATGGTTAGTACAGACACAATTCTATAGTCCCCAGCTCTTCAAATAAACATACATGATAAATACCTCCTTGTTAAGTAGGAAAGCTCTGTGGATGTTGAATAAGCCATCATTCTTACATCTCTGTCCAAATACTGAGGGGGAAAACAGAGGAAATTCAGACTTTTCCTGCCAAGAACTCTATATTTGCAGGTTCTTTTACCAAGAAACAAACCTGCAAATTACAGCTCAGTGTCCTCAGCTTCTCTTTCTCCAAATGGCCTCTCTCTTCCCCTCCCTTCCAACAGATTGTAGTAGCCTCTACAGCCCAGCCTCCAAACAGCCAGCTGGCTGACAGCAGTTAGCTTTATGTTGCACCAGTGCCCTGACCGACTCAATGCACAGTCTGCGCCTTCGCTTACCACAACAGCTAGAGCAACATGTATTCCCTGAAGGTGATGTAAAAGTTTGAAGTAAAACCAGAACCAGAGTAGTAAGAATTTTGTTGAAGGAAATGCCCAAGTATTTCAAAATCTCCCATAATTCCATTTGAATATTGCATTCCTTCACCCTTAGAATACACTGTCCACTGTAGTAACGCAGCAGTGACATCCACATTCAAGGATTTTTGTTGTTGTTCACTAACACTTAAGCAGTCATAATATTTTTTACTCTGACCTGTCAGTTGTGACACAGTCTCCCAGGCCTGAAAGCAAATTATTTTGCAAAATATGGATGACTTTACACTTGGGGTAATCTGGGAGAAATCAAGATTAAGTCAAACTTTCATCAAGTTTCCACCTGAACTTCTGCAGTACATTAACATATTTCTCAGCCCTGGAATATTCTAAGGTATTAGATGGAACAGCTTAGTTCCCTTTCACCAGTGATCCATATGAATGGGGGTTCTTAGAGGCACCAAAAATTTATTTGTTTTTAACCACATCGAGAGCAACTTTTTGTACCAACAGACCCTTTTCAGCTGTCAGTCACACTGACTCCTTAGCAGATGTTCTGCACTAAATTCTCCTGTTGGCCTAAGCGTTCTTTTTTGTGTGTGATCCAACTGGTTACAGTACTGGTTTAGCATATTACTTACAATGTTGCTTCTAGTGAGCATTGCAGACCTCACAGAAAACAAATAAATAGTAAGTAAGTGTACACTGAATTGATAGATTTTCAGTATCAAAAGTGTACAGGGTTCTTAAGTAGGGGGCTTTTCAGTTCCTAAAAATAAAGAGTAGAAGTGGTTAGTCCTCCAGAAAAGTTAGGCGTATACAGTGTGTTTTCAGTTGCAGTAGGAGCAGCCATTTTTCCCCACTGTGCACCAAATGCCATAAGATATTGTAAGCATATTTTAGAGCATTTTTCTGTTTAAGATGATGGGTCTTCAAATAAGAAAGAAATTAGAAAAAAAGTGGCCACTACTATTTATTTTAACAAATTTCAAAACTGTCAGCACATGCTAATGCTTTGAGACACATTTCTCTTCATAAACTAGCAATTTCCATGCCTTTAAGTGGTGAAGTTTTCTCATCATGTGTCAACTTGTTCTGTTAAAGATGCTTTGCTAATTTTTACTTTGCCTTGAGACTATGGTTCATGTAACAACAAAAAAACATAAGCCATAGTAGTTGCTATCTGACAACTGTGACTGCCACGTGCATTGCTGTAAAATGTAGCAGCCACCAGGTACATAATGAGATAGAAACTACCGTGTCGGATTAAAAAGATAGTTGCATCACACCACAGCTCCTAATGCTATGGGTACACACCAACAACCCCATCTGTTTCAGCCTTATGAGTTTACAGGGCACACGTGATTAGCACACATTAAAGCTTCTGTTACTGAGTCACCATTTTAAATGGCGATTACAATTGATGTAGTCCAAGGGAAAAAAAAAGAAAAACAAACACAACAACACAACAACAACAAAAAACCCCCAACAAAACAAAACACACTGTATTACAATGACATCTTCACTATCTGCCCCAGTTTTCACTGATAACTGTCTATGCTGAGGAGTGGTAGGAAAAAATAGCCACCGCAGTAATGACAACTAGAACAAGTAGGGATCAGGCAGCCATCAACCCCCCCCCAGGTGGATTTTGTGGAAGTCAAGCTTCTCTGTGGGAATCACAGAATATTAGGGATTAGAAGGGACCTCAAAAGATCATCTAGTCCAATCCCCCTGCCAGAGCAGGAACCTAAACGAAATTACACAGGAAGGCGTCCAGGCGGGTCTTGAATGTCTCCAGAGGAGACTCCACAACCTCCCTGGGCAGCCTGTTCCAGTGCTCTGTCACCCTCACTGTAAAGAAGTTTTTTTTCTCAAGTTTAAGCGGAACCTCCTGTGTTCCAGCTTACACCCATTGCTCCTTGTCCTATCGTTGGGCATCACTGAGAAGAGCCTGGCTCCATCCTCCTGACGTTTGCCCTTAACATAGTTGTAAACATTAATGAGGTCTCCCCTCAGTCTCCTCTTCTCCAAGCTAAAGAGACCCAGCTCCCTCAGCCTTTCCTCATAAGGGAGATGCTCCACTGCCTTAATCATCTTGGTGGCTCTGTGCTGGACTCTCTCCAGCAGTTCCCTGTCCTTCCTGAACTGTGGGGCCCAGAACTGGACACAATAGTAAGACAAAAGAGTGCTTAGTAACACAGCATATGATTCAGAGGAAGAAGGTACATATGGAGGAAAGAAGATGATGGGGATTGAGGATTGTTTTTGTTCTTTTGGCTTTGCTGTGGTTTTGGGTTTTTTTTCCCCCTCTTATTTCAAAGCAAGCTACCACTGTAGACAACATGCAATAGCAATAGGGATGCTACTGTGTAAGGTAAGGCGACATCCAAAAAGGGCCTGGCAGACTAAGTTCCTAGACCTTAACATTGCAGTACACGAGTTTCTGAGTGTGTAGTACACCCCACAAGGTCACTGAATTGCATCGCCTGAAGCATAAGAGTACTTCGGACAGAAATAAATGGTGGAAAGTGCCCACTCTGAGAGGAGTGGACTGCAGCTGAATGAGCATAATTTTAGGTGTGCATTGAAACTAGTGAGCCAGTCTAAGAATTGGAGTATTTTGACACAGCATATGAAATGATTTGTTAATGCTAATAGTACCATACTCTGAGCACAGTCAGAAGACGAATTTGTAGTCACCCTAATGTTACTACAACAGCTACAGTCCCTACCAGTACTGATTGCTACCACGGCACGTTTCAGTAGGCTGTAAGCTACTTCCCCAGCAGAAGAGAGCCTCGCAGCACTACCGGCAGCCTGGCCTTGTAAGCTGAGTTTCGCCAGCAGCTCTTGCAAAGACAAATGGAGGAGTTTCCTCAGGGCAGACGGGGCGGGGGATCCCGAAACGCCCCTGCGAG
>NW_010334664.1:13529-20801 GCF_000700745.2 Antrostomus carolinensis | reverse complement strand
CGGGATGCGATGACACCTCCATGATTCCAGTCACTGTCTGGGTTACGCAGCGGGCACACCATAGCCCTCGTGTCGAAAGCTGGCGTAGTTTAATTAAAAAATCGTATCGTTTGGGGGCATTGACCTGGGCGTTGTTGCGGGAAGGGGGAGAGCGGGCGGTGGAAGTCCGGGCAGATCCCCCCGCACCTTTTCCGCCGTGTTGTGGGGACACGTGGGGTGCGAGCCTCGGTTTTGCAGGGTGAGGGGGAGGGGGTTGGCCCTGCTCGTGGGCATTTTAGGCGTTTTCTTGCCTTAAAATTCTGGCAGGGTTGTTTACAGATCGACAGGTACTATTTGGCAGCCTGTCTTTAGAAGCTGGTTTTTTGTTTGCAGTGCATGTGCTATTCAGAGGGACTTGGAAGGGCTGTTCTCAGAATAGAGCAAAAATCGTGTACATCGTTTTGTTTTACAGTTTCTTACCTTTTCGGAGCGCTTAAGCAATGTTAATATCGATATTATTCATCGGATTGACAGAACTGGAAGCTATGCTGAGGTGAGAACACAATTGCGGTCATTTTCTGAAATTGCGTTGGAAATAGATAAGCTCCATGAAGATTCACTTAAGAAATTTCTTCAAGAGGAAGTTGGAAAGAAGCTCCTGGAAGAGTTGCCTTTCCTGGAGCCTCATTTCATGCTTTGATCCCCTTTAGGTTTTGACCTGCTTCACAGTATTGTCACAGAGACTCTTTGACAGCATCAGCCTGATGGCTCCCATGTGGCTGGTGGGCCTGTGGGTGTTGCTGAGCATAAGGATGCTGCTGTGGTAGTCAGCAGTCCTAGGTCCAGACCTGCAAATGCTTGCAGTAGTTGCAGTACTCACAGCATGTATACAAAGTGTTTGCATGTGTCTTTATAGATCATAAAAAAGGCTCATCTGTATGTCTCCTATAGATCTTCATTGTGGATATAGTGCTTTGCAGGTTATTATCTCCTGACCTGCTGGATTGTTCTTCTGAACTTCCCACTCAACAGTTATGAGGATGCCAAAAGAAATTCCAAAGCATTTGTGCTGGGTGGGCTATGGCTCAGCATCTTAGATTACAAGGCCAGTTAACAGATGTCTAAAAAGCAATTACGTAAACAAGCCCTGTCACCAGAAAATATTATCAAATGTGTTTTGAATATGGAAAGAAAAATCTTATTTTCGGGGAAATTCTGTAGCACCTTTTGAAATGAAATCATCAAGACTTCTTGAAGTAATCTTAAAATATTTGAGTCACTTGATAGTTTTCTTCATTTGAACTTCTCATCTTTACAGACTACTTTCATTCGGGTTGGTAGCTATTATTTTATTTGTTTTGACAGGAGGTTGAAACCTACTTTTTTGAAGGACTACGGAAATGGAGGGAAATGAACCTCACTCAGCATTTTGGTAAATCATTTTTATTCATGTTTCCTGCTTTAATTAAACTGTTAAAATATATTTCTTCTGCATCCAGAGCCCAACGGGAGATTTTTCTATTGGCTGTTTTTTGGATTGGGCTCTGGAGAGCCATTATTCTTTAACATCCTACATGTTTACCAGGAGCTGGACTAGTTTTCAGAGTTTCTGTTTTGTGCTTTGAACAGTGCAATTCTACAATGAAGTGGCCAACAAATGCCAGTCCTTCAACCAGCTGGTCTATTACCAGAGTGCCATTGTGCAGAGCTTGAAGACACATTTGCATGTTGAAGGCAGTCTTGCTTATCAACCACTTTTAGAGTAAGTATATGGTGACAAAATGTAGTCAGAAGCCTTGGTGATATTACAAATAAGCATGAGTCCTGTTGTGAGTGTTCTTTTTCTTTGTCGTGCCTGAGGAAAATACAGCAATGAGATGCCCAGAGTGGTCATATTTCTCTGATAGAGCTTTATGGTTCTAAGTCTTAAAAAATATAGATATATATATATAACCAGGCAAGCAAATTAGCCTGAGTGCTTACTGAGTGTCAGACAGAATATTAATGTGCTTTGTTTGTTTAATGTTAATAATATATGTTGTCTTTTTTTACTGTTGTCTGCTAGATTAAAAAAAAAAAATCTTAAGATTCTTGCCATCCACAGCTATCTAATAGGTATATTTAAAAAACAGTGAGAAGTAAAGATGATGCTGTCTTTCTTTTAGAGAGAGATTGTGCTGTATTATGCAGTGTTTGACTAGGTTTTTATTGGTTTGTTTTTGAAATGCACTGATACTGGTCTGTTTTCTGAAACACAGTCTAGTGGTGCAGCTGGCTCGAGATCTTCAGGCTGATTTCTATCCTCACTTCCATGACTTTTTCCTGGCCATCACCAAGTTACTGGATACACAGGACACAGAGCTACTGGAATGGGCTTTTACCTCTCTGTCCTATCTCTACAAATACTTGTGGAGATTGATGGTGAAGGACATACACAACATATATAGGTAAAAGCTGGGTCTAATGTTTGTCTTGATCAGCAGTTATTAGATGCCATGCAAATACATGGCTTAGTGCATCACGATACTCGTTAGCGTGCTTCCTCTGTTTTCTGAGAGACTCTGAGCCTTATTATCATATGCAACTCCTTTGAGATCCTACTGACTTCCACGGGCTACTGTATTGTAAGAGTGATGTGGGTTGGGCTGCAGATTTGGGCCTTTGATTGCCTTTTCTCCTGTGGTGATAGGACAGGAAGCATCCACCTTAGCTGGGGAAACAAAGCTGAGAAAGACTGGATTGTCAAGAGTCGTCTTGCAAACCTGTGACCAAGTCTAAATTTAACACAGGTCTCTTGAATATCTGTCAGGTACCTCAGACACAGTTGAATCGTTACGTCTTTCCCAATTGCAGATACCTAGGCTAATGACATTAAATGGATTCCTTTGAGTCTGTAATTTTTAAACCTTTCCAAGGCATCTGCTCCTGGCTGCTGCTGTAGACTGAATACTGGGCTGGATGGACCTATGGCCTCACCCAGTATGACTGCTTGTTCAGTCTTACATTGTTGTGTTAACAGGGCTCTTCTTTTATTTTAAAACCAGTTGGTGGCAATTCTTGCATTGCCTTTAAGACAGTGGATTATTTTGTGTTTTTGTAGCTTGTACAGCACCCTGCTGGCTCACCACAAACTTCACATCAGAAACTTTGCTGCTGAAAGTTTTGTCTTTCTAATGAGAAAGGTAAGTGAGGTGTTTGTACTTTGACGCTATCTCCATTCTGTGGTGGCTCTTAGATTCAATGTGTAGTATGAGGTTTTCTCCAAAGAAGGGTTACCAGGGCCTGAAGTGGCATTCAGCATGTCTTGAGTTGTCATTTTTAGTGAGTGTTTTACTAAGAGTGCTATGCACTTTATATCAGCAGTGGCAAATAGAGGCTTTAGCACTCTCTTTTTTTAAGAGCAGTTAAACCAAATGTCTGTGGTTGCTTTATCTAAAATGACTCAAAATGGTAAGGTAATCTTGCAAAGGGGGGGGGCTTTAATTTGTAAATACATGTTTGCTCACTGGCTTCTTCACTAATGCTTTAAGGCCTTTGCAGAACTGAAATTCTTGTGACAACCTTTTTTGCACTCCTGAAAATCAAATTACATAACGTTCAATCAGACAACAGCCTTTCATGGAAAGGGAGTGGTAGTTGTTGGTTTTTGTTTAGTCAAAATATACAAAAGCCAGGATTCTTGAGACTAGCAAATTTGGGTATCCCCATTTTTGTCTTAAGTTGAGAGACCTTAAGAAAGCACATTTATCTGACTGGTTGTTTTCAGGAATTGCTTAACTTCTAGTGAGGTCATCAGAAATTGAGAATTTTAAAATTTTGGGCCAGGTATGCTTGCAGTATTCCCAAGTGTACTTATAGTTTTGGATTACTGGATTCTGCGTTCACAGCTGATACATGTCTCTTTCCACCCCAGTGCAGTGACTTTTTTGTTCCAGTTGAGACCAGTTTAATGGTGTGTTTATGCACATGTTTAACTCTAAAATCATAAGAGTAATCAAAAGCACATACTTCAGCTGCAGTTACTTCAGTAGACCTCTGTATGTCTTGGAGGGCCCCGGTAGTGATTGAAGAGCTGATTATTTTTCTCCTTGAGTGATTGCAAAAATAATGAGTTTGAACTGTTGTGGGAAGGCAGAGCTGGGAGTAGCGTGGTGCTGTAGCATTTAATTGTCTTTAATTGTAGCCATTTAATTGTCTCTATCCAACTGGCAGCTCTGAATAGAAGATAACTTTTATTTTCTCCTTCTGTTTTGTAGGTGTCTGATAAAAATGCAGTCTTCAATTTAATTCTCCGTGACCTGGGGGAGCACCCTGAGAAGGTGGAAGGTGTAGGACAGCTCCTTTTTGAGATGTGCAAGGGTGTTCGAAACATGTTCCATTCTTGTACAGAGACGGTAAAGACAAGAGAACGTTGCTAGTTTAAGTGTTGCTGCAGTGGAGCTCAGTGAAACCACTGACTGTCATCTTGTTCACCTCGGGGGATCCTCAGTGATAAGCATGCTCTTCACTACTTAATAGGATCTGAAAGCTGCCTTCTAAGAATATTCTCTAAGATAGGAAGGCTGGTTTTTGTAATTCCTATGCAGTATTCCTGTATATTAAAATAGTACTGCTTGCTGATATTTGAGATTTTAAGTGATAGCTTTTTTTTTTTTTCCTGTAGTCACTCTAGAAAGAACCAAGGTCATTAGAATATATTAGCAGTGTATTGCACTAACTAATTTTAGGATTGCTAGTTTTATTTTCTAAGCATAAGGACATCATGTGCTCTTTTCCTGTGCAGGCTATGAAGTTAATTCTGCTAAAGCTGGGGCCTATTACTGAAAAAGAAATTGAACTACCGTGGGTAACTGTGGGAGAAGCCTTTGAGCAGATGATCAGATCAGCTGCAGTGCATATCCATAAGGAGCATTTTGACATTGTCTTCAAGTGCCTGGAGGTACACTGACCTTTTTTTTTTAAATTAATAAGAGACTGAAAAAAACTGTGCACTTACCAAGAAAAGTATTTGTGTCTTATTGGACCAGCAATGTTTTTTTACTGCTTTGGAAACATTCAATACAGTGTCATGTGCATGGGAAAAATCCCACTCTTGTTTTCTAAGTTTAGAGTGACCCTGGTAGCTGTGCTGTGCTGTGAGTGAGAATGGAACTGCTGCATGAGAGACATGGAGCTCAGTCCCATGTGGCAAGGAGGGTTTGTAGGATCTGCCTTTGCAGAGACAGACATCGCAGACCCTTAGCTGGGGTGGGAATGATAGCGCTTTTTTTTATATTGCTGAACTAAGTATAGTGGCAGTTCCAAAACCACTTTGTGACAATAAAGGGGAAGCTTTTTGCCCTGCAGCTCTTTTTAGAGCAAGGACCTGGACTGAAACTGCAGAGCCAAGTTTAAGCCTCAGAGCCAAGTACTGAAAATCACAGTATTTTCAGTTCAAGTGTTCCCATGTTGCTGCTTGGGGGGTTACACTCTGAGATTAAAACCTCAGAGCACAACTGAGTGCTGTGGACTGTGCTGTGTTGAGTCAGGGTGATGTAGAATAATGAGCAAGGGCCTGGCAAGTGTTTTTTACTTACCCTGACCAACTTTTAGATGTTTTCTTACTAGCAACTGGGATTTGCTAAGAAAAACTAAAACCTCTTGCAGCTGACAACATAGTCTATGTCAGTTGTGCTCCTCAGAGGAGTGAAATGGGAAACTGGAGGAAATTTTACATGTGAACTTTAGTGTAGTCCTTCCAGCATGGATAAATAGTCCTATTTGTTCCTTCTTGGGACTCCCTCGCTGTGACTGTCCATACTTTCCCATAAAATCCCATCCTGTTACTTCTACCTCACCCAGTATGATAGCAGTTATTGCCTGTCATTAGGTAGAGGAATGGTTTGACACTGGATGTTTTGTATCTCTGGGAGCTGATTCATTCAGCATCTGCAGTTGCTATGAAATCTTGGAAATTGGTGACTTAATTCCCTTTACTTTTAATGAGGCTTGATTTTTTTTTTTTTTATACCCTGGGAACTGGTGGGTGTGTGGAGGTATCTTGCTCAGAGGGAAGTATTCACATAGTCTGTGATAGCTTTCTAAATTGGGTTCAGTTTATAGGATCAAGGATGGGAGTTTGTATTGTCTGGACAGAAAGGGACAGTAATGGGAGTGATCAAGAGCAGCTCCATTATCTGTGTAGTGTAGATGATATGAGTAACCTCTCAGCATCCACATTAGCATAATGATGCATAAAGTGTAAAAGTACTTAAACTCTAATAATTCCAGTAGAAGCTGGGTGTGTCCATACCATTGTGGGTCTGGGGCCAAGTATTTCTTTCTCTTCCTATTTTGTATGTCATGTTTTGGCCTTACAGGAGACCCTCATCTTGGAGATATTTGTGTTTCTGTCCAAGGAATCTGGAATGTGTGTTTTTACATAATGTGAATCACGTAGTGTTTCTGCAAGGTTTAGTTTGTTGAACATGAACGAGTGAGTCAACAATGATTTGTCGGGCAGATGAGGTGTTGATTCTTTAGAATGCCTTTCAGATAGCAGGAACTGAAAGAGTCTGATCATTTCTCTGAAATGTTTCACTTTCCTTTGTTATTTAAACAGGAGTCACTCTTAGACTTGCAGAGGAAAATAACTAAGACCAACTGCTGTATGGCTTCAGAGCAGATGGAAAGGATTCTGCAAGCATATCTGATACTAGTGGAACATGCAAATGGATCCAAAATCTCGCTGCCTGAAGACGTCTGTCAGGTAGGTCAGACCATTGCTTTAGCGGATGTGCCAGGGAAGTAGTAATTGATTATGGAAGAGTTACGGTCAGCTGAAGCACTCGTACACATTTCTGATGCATCAGTCTTCCTGTGATTTGAGTTGAGTGAACAGAGGCATTTATTGTGAGTATGGATATTTCTCTGATCCCATGAGAATTTACCTCTGTGATGCTGGTGTAGTCATTCTTTGATTGAGCAAGGAGAAAAGCAGGCTCCTGCTGCTAGAGACCATGCTGAGCTGTGTAGTTCCTGCCACTGTGGAGATCTGGGCTCCCATGCCAGTGGTAGGGCAGTTCTACCAGATTCACATATGTTTGACCCCACTGGGTTCAAATGTAGGTTTAGTCCCTTCAGACTTTCCCAGGACTAAGGATTCATTTCTGTGGGATGAAGCTTAGAACACTGTGCTGTCTGTCCTGCTCCAGGGACTGTCCAGATCATTCAGACCAGGTAGTCACTGTCTTCATAGATAAACATCAGTTCTCTCTATTTCATTTCAGATTTTAATTAAAATGTTGCAAACAC
>NW_010334664.1:0-13492 GCF_000700745.2 Antrostomus carolinensis | reverse complement strand
AACACCATTTCTGCATTCCTGTTGGCTGAGAATGTTTTCTTGCCTGATTCTTTGACCAAGGAAGCTATTGAGAAGGTAACAAAATCTGCTGTTTATAGGAGAAATTCCGGAGTTCAGGTTCCCTAGAGCAGGTTGATTTCAGGACATTGCACTTGAGGTTAGGAAATAGACTCTAAGGTTCCCTTTACCCTTTTTGCACAGATAAGGGAGAAGCTGCCTGGTGCCTTAAATAATGTCTGCTGTGGTCTTGGGACTCCTTGACAGTCTCACGTAGACTGTCAGTGTAGCAGTGCCATTGTGGCAGGTATCTTTGCAATGAAAATCAGGCTCTGATTCAAACACCTACAGCCTCTGTAGAGAAAGGAGGGAGAACAAAGAAGGGACATGTTCTGTCTTAGGTTATAAAGCAGGTAAGTGAGTTAAAATTAGTGAAAAAAGTGTACTTTTCACTAAGCAATCAAACATTTAGTGAGCATGGTTTGGTTTAGCCTTGTGAACAAGGTTTGGATAAGTGCAGTTTGATTTTGAAAGTACAAGGGTAGGCATATTTCAGTACTACTATTGCTCCTGAAGTACTAACAGGATTAGCTGCATACATTCTTATCAAATGCAAAGATTAATAGGAGATACTGCTATGGAGTCAGTTTTTCTTGTTACAGTACATTATGATTTTGCAATTTACAGTATGAACCATAATTGTACTGTGTAAGTAAAAAAAAATATATGAAATAAAAGATGTTGTGATTGACAATGGGAAAACAAGGTTGTTGCAGTTGTTTTAAAAAAAAGATCAAATTTCATCTGGTCTTCAGTGTTGGCTTGTGTTGAACTAAGATTGGTTCTACCTGTGGCATAAGTCCAGTTTTGCTCAGGAGATGTGATCCATCAAACATTTGAGGATGTTTGTGTGGGTTTCTGTTAAACTGGAGGAGGCTTAAAAGTGTCCTTGTCTTCTGAAGGATCTGGGAAAGGGAGGGAGATCTGGGTGTGTATTTCTATGTTGCACATCTTGGCCTTGAGAAGCACTGATCCTAGGTATCTCAAAGGACTGTCCCTATCTTGGATGCTTCAGAAGCACAGAGGTTGACTCTGCCCATGAGGTGGTAAACTTTCTGCAGCCTGCTACACAGGAAAATGCTGAGTTGAAAGATCTTTTGGGCCTAAGCTTTTTCCTTCCAGTTGGTGTGTCTATGCTGCAGTCTTAGAACTTTCCAGCTTAGATTTTCCACGTCACACTAAAGAGATACCTAAGCTGTCTTTGCACAGAGCCAGCTTCGATCCAGCAGGGTTTGTTAAAAAGGGCTGTGTCAGCAGGGTTTGTTGAAAAGTGCTGTGCTTTTCTGTACCTGAACTGTCGCTGGAAACAGTATTGCTGTGTGTGCCTGAACTAACAAGCCCTGCTGGCCACGAGCAGAGAGCCAGGCTGGGTGTCTCAGTTCAAAGCATGGCTCATTCATAAACCAGAAAAAAAGTCCCGTGGATAATGGAGAGTTGACTATGAAGTGTCTCTTGTTAATGTGTTCCTGTCAGCCTCTCATTTGCATCTTGCAGGTATTTGCAAGTGGATTTGAACAGTGCTTGCTTTTGGACTTCTCTGAAGCGATGTTCACAATGAAGCAATTTGAGAGGGTAGGTGGAAGCTTTTGTGCATTTTGTTTATTTTTGTTGCCAAAAGGAACAACTGGGAAATCCATGGTATATTTATCTGCCTTGTACTTGAAGCATTTTTGTGTATTGATATGATGTTTGTTTAAACTTCTGGCATGATCTGTTAAGAATGAAAGAGGTTATCTGTGCCATTGTGTTGGAGCTTGGTAATGGTGCTCGGGGTTGGAGAAGGTGACAGGTATCTGTGCTCACAAAAAGAAGCTTGTCTGTTGGGAATTACAGAGGTGGGCTTGTTACGGATGGGATGAAGAGAAGGGAGTTCTGGAAAAGGTGAGTGGAAATGAAGAATAAAGGAAGTCTGATAGCTCAGACCTGGAACTGGTGATCCAGGAGGAATCAAATTAATTAGAGTGGGAGGTGAAAGTAAAGTCAGGGATCTGGAATGTCCTGATGAGACTAGATTTGAGGCAAACTGAATTTTTACATCAAGTCACTGTCCCTGCTGGGGTAAGAGGGTGTCTCTGTGCTGGTGACTTGGGGCACCAAGAATGATAAGTCTGGTGCTTTGCTGGCTCATTTATGAGTATTTGGATTCCTCTGTGCCTCGTGTTGTGTGGGTTTATTGTGGATTTGTTCATGGTTAAAGAGACTTACTAATCCTTGACTTTTTTTCTCCTGCCTCCTTCAGCATTTTCTTCCCTGCTTTCTAGAGTACATTGAGCATTGCTTCTTTGGGACAGATGCCCTCACAAAGGATGAGGCAATGGCAATTCTGGCTAAACTCATTCTGGTGAAAGCAGAGCCTCCTACCATTGGTTCAATGGCATTTGAAAAGTATCCTCTTGTTTTCACTGAATCGTCTGTCAGGTGAGACTTCTCAAGTTTAGCAAACACTAGACGTGTCTGCAGGCCTGAAGACAGTGCAGAGCCACATAAAAGTTGCCCCCTAGTATTTGCTGGAGTTGTGTAAATGGCAATGTTGGCAGATTTGCAAACCAAGTGATACAGTAGGATCCAATTTTTCTTTCTGAGATTATTTAAGAAGAGATACTGCTCTGAAAAAGGTTATCCCTGTATGCATATGTCTTGCCCAGGAGCTTGCTTGGCAGCAGTACTACAGTATTACCATAGAGCACAGCTGGGCACCAAAGGGCATGCAATTAATCCAGGTACAGCACTGTGCTGGCACAACTTGACTGCCTCTAGTTGCAAAGCTAGCTTGGTTGCAATGAAATGGTTGCTTTCCCCCTGGAGCCTCTTTGGAAAGATTTGGGGTAACCACTGTCAGTCACAGAATGGCCATTGTTAATCTATTGATAACAATTGTTCTAATCACTCTAGTTCAGATAATTCAAAACTTTCAGCTGTGTAGTGGTGACTTGCATTGCCTTTTATGTAAGGTTTTATCTTTCCTAAAAGCAATCCACTCTCTGGGTTTTTGCTGTTTTATTTAATGGAGTGGAGATATTAGGGTTTAGGGAACAGAAAGTTGAGTCAAAATAATTAAATTTGCTTTTCTTCCCTTGTTTTCCTTGTCTGTTGATCTCTCTGGATTTTCAGTGGTATGCAGTATGCAGCCGAGAGGACTTTTGATCCTGCTTAGGACTTTTTTGTGCTCCTGCAACATCAGTGGTAGAAATTAGGGCTGGGAGACATCTCAAGAGGTGCATTCCCCATCTCCTACCTAGCAAGTCCTGAACCAGTTGTGAAAGATATGGGTCCAAATTGTTATTAAATACTCCAATTCTGGAGATTCCCAAGCTGCCCCTGGCAGTCTGTGCCAGTACTTTGTTGTCTTTATGGTTACACAGGTGTTTGGTGGTTTGTTTTTTTCACCCCCCCAGTCTTCAGTGTGTGAAGTAAACTTGATTTACTGCAGTTTAAATCCCTTGCTACTTATCTTCAGGGAACATAAGGAGCAGATTATTTCTTATTCTTTGCATCCAGCTTTTACAAATAACAGGCTTTGATCATCAGAAACATCTGAAATCTTCTTTCTCTGGACCAACAAATCCTAATTACTTCAGCTTTATCTCTTAAATTTTGTTTCTTAAACTTCTAATTAATCTTGATTTTTTTTGTTACCTTCTATATTTCTTGAAGGGTGGAGCCTATGCAGCCTTCTAACTGTGGTCTTGCAGGCACTAGGTGGAATGGAAAGATCACTGTCCATGGGGTGTGAAGTACTCTTGTTCCTGTGTTCCAGTATGGTGTCAATGCTTTCTGCCTGTAGATAGGCTCGATTATTTGGGCTCAGCTTGTGATTCCTTTTCAGTCCCAAACACTGTACCACACTAGTTGTTTTCTGTCATCCATTAGTCTGTCTGTCTCTGCCAGTGTGATAATGGTTTATTAACAATAATCACAGAGATGACTCTCAGGTGCTCCTGGCGGCTGTGTGTTCTAGTTGTGAGGGTGTCCAACTGAGAACTAGTGTCTTTCCTTCTAGAAATATTATTTGAGCTTGAAATGTCAATAAAAGAAAAAAATTCCTTGGGTTGTCCAAGTCCTTTTTGCTAGAAGTAGCAAACATATTTTTTAATGTCATGGGAGGAAAAGGAACAGTCTCTGATATGCAGTGGTGGGTTACTAAAAAGTTTGATTTTATTTTTAGCTCTAATACAAGGCAACAAACAAATAAAAGACAAGGAGGAAAGGCAGAAGTACCTGTGTTGGATCATGTACTGTCTTGGATCCATTTACCGGAGAATGAAGACATCACTGACCTTTCACAGTCCTGGGTTGCCTTGGTTGTACTGCCACATATTAGGTAAGGGGTATTCTAAGGTGCTATTGTCATATATTTCTGTAATACTATCTAGTTCACTATCTGTCAGAAATAATTTCACTAAGAGAAAGACAATAATTACTAACCTTACTTTGGAGCAACCAGGGTTAGAAGGTGAAAAAGTGACCATGAGTCAATAGTACAGTCAGGAACAGAATATCAGTTTCTTGATTGCCTGCTCCCTAAATTTAATACTCTAGTATCTACATATGTTCTTGACACGTTTCAGTTTCTGTGTTTTAAGCACTAACCTCTCTAGATAGTGGGG
Source organism: Antrostomus carolinensis (assembly GCF_000700745.2). NCBI lineage: Eukaryota > Metazoa > Chordata > Aves > Caprimulgiformes > Caprimulgidae > Antrostomus > Antrostomus carolinensis. Next base: position 8,828 of record NW_010334664.1, on the reverse strand, counting down.
TTTTTTTTCAAGAATTCTGATATTCTTGTATGAAAAGAATATTTTGAAAGAAGGTTCAATTAATGCTACAACTTAAATTGTGTATTGGAAATAGCAAAAAAACTTTGCTGCTGGTTTCAAACATGGGATGAGCTATTTGTAATTTAGATAGCAGTGAACAAGTGAAGTGACAAGATAGAAGTGAAAGAAAGCTTTCATATGTGTGTAGATGTCAGTGTAACATAGAGGGTCTTCCCATTTGTTTTGGACAGACCAATGGACAAAGAAAATGTTCTGCCCCATGTGACAAGCTTTATAGACACTCTGTTCACAGCCATTGACAAAGGAAGCCTCTGCAAAGGTCAGTTACGGTTATTTCTTGTTTATTTGCTTTTTGTTGATATATTAAAAAAAAAAAATATAAAGCAGTTTTTCTAATTACATTAAGCATGAAGATGAGTAGTAGTAGCATTGTACCCAAATTTATTGACCAGCTCAAGTAAAACTAGAAAAGCAAAGCTTGGGAAGAAACACCCTCCGGGAAACAGTTCTGCATTTGCTGTTGATAGTGATAATGGGGTGGTAGATGTTCTGTGAAGTGAAGAATAGAGTTGGGAAGGAAAAGAAGAAAGTGAGAAAATCAATCTTAAACAAGATTCAGGCTGAAGCAGTCAAGTGAAGGAGAGACCATTGACTCACAAGCTCCAACTAGACTATTTAAAACCTATAGTGCAATGTTTGGGACATTGCCATCTCTGACCTAAGTGACAGCACCAATTCTAAAATGTTGCATCTTCCTTCCAGGCATGAACAGTCACTGGTTGTCTTCCCTCTTTGACTAGAAAAAAGGTGTTATAACTTAGCTTGCGTTGGGCAGGGCAGTTGTTAAGGGGATTGCAAGTATTTGCTCTTGTGCCAAGTATAAGCAGGTATTGGAATGCCCCAGGTTCAGTGTTCATCGTTCCTTGGTTTGAAAGGGCTTGTCTAGAGTCTGGCCTTTTACCTTTATAATCCCTGTATTAACATTCCTAAATGGATCCACCAGTTGACTTTGTTTTTTCTTTAGTCTTTGTCAAGCATGGTCCTTTTTGATTTAGCCCTTTCTTCCATCCTGTTTGCAGGGTCTGCATCCTGTCATGATTATTTTAGTAGCAAAGTACTTCTAAAAAGAAAATGCCCAAACTTTCTTTTCTTGCATCTCTGGTGGCAGTAGTAGCAGCTCTGCTCTAGCTCTGTGTGTGCGCAAGAAGCATGTTGCTATTTCTCCCTTTGCCCGTGAGGGAAAAGGAAACAAATGCAACCTCAGTTCTACACTCCTGCCTCCTGCTGCTCCATGCTACACTTCTGTGCATGCTTTTCTCCACCCTCCTCCTAAACTATGGTTCCTGGACACTTTCTTCATCCTCTGGCATTCTTTCCAGCTCCATAATCTCTACAATTCCTTCACCTTGTACTAGGACTCCAGTCTTCTCTCACTGCCTGTGCAAGGCATGCCTCAGCCCCATGCTCCTTATTTGACCTGCCTGGTCCCTGTAGCCTGAGGTAAAGTGCAAGTCCCAGAACTGGGTGTTTTTCTACAGTTGCTGTTGAGTGCAAGAAAGCAGGCTTGCGAGCAAGGACAGAGCAAGATCAGGTTCCCCCTGGCAGCTGTTCAGGGGTAACTGCCTGCATGGAAGTGCTTGCCCTGTTGATCGTACAGGTGTGTCCACAGTGAGATGGGAGCCGCTATCTTTGTCCAGCACAGACATACTACTACCAAATGGTATGCAGATTGCAGTTTGGGAACATGTGCCCTTACACTACAGATGCAGAAAACTTCATCCTGCCATTACTTGCTGTTTCTTCTCCTCTCTTTGAGGAGCTCATTTTGGATGTTAATGGTGAGCAGGATTCAGCACACACCTGGGAAATTAAGCAATTTGGAATAGAGAGATGTTTTCAAAGGAATAAATGTTAAATTAATGCTCACTTACGCTTTTCCATGGCAACTGGCAGCATGTAGGACAATTATATCCTTTAAAAACTTTCTTCAGTTTGCCTGGTTTAGGAACAGTGTTTCTTCTGCTTGAGAAGAGACAGAGGAGAGAGGAAATGTTTTATTTTTTTTATTTTTTTAAAACAACCTACATTCTAACTTAGGAGTGACAAAGGGAAGGAATTGCCCTTACCCTTTCTTGCCTGGAAGGGCTTTGGCTCTCCTGTGCTTCTGGGAAACCCTCCATCCCTAAAGGAGGCTGAGAGATTTAGGAAAGAGACACAGTTGTTGTAACAAAATTCAGCAAACCCACCTTCCATTCACTTAGAAATATTCAGTCTTTAAGTATGTGGAACAGCTTTGAAGATCTCATACAGTAGTGCATTGTTGAAATGCCAAAGTTTATAGGCACCCATGTGGTAGCATCAGTATATATTTTTGCTTCTATTTTGCTGCAGTCATATCAATTTAAGCAGCATTTCTTCATTTCTGAGTGCAATTTGTACCACAGAGCTGTCTTGAGACTTCTGCAGCAGTGCTTAGCTCCAGACCTCTTTTCTCTGTGTATATGGTTGTGACAGGAACAGCTTTCAATGCTGGCTCGTTGGTGTAGGCTCCTACTTTGGTAGCCAGAGGAACATTTCCTTTATGGGTTGTGAAAATGGTTAGAAAATGCACATGCCAGTTCTGGGATCCATATGTTACCCTTTTTCTGTGACTCCAGCCGTTTCAGGATGGGCAAGCAGCATAGAAACACAAGTCATTGAGAGCTGAGTAAATATACAAGCTGTTCTTGTTCCCTCTCTGCTCCAGGAAGCCTGTTTGTGGCCTGCCAAGCTGTAAGTACTCTTCTTAGTTTGGCGGAGTCTTCTGAAATACTCCATTTGTTACCTGTGAAGCGTGTCAAGAGCTTGGTGACGTAAGTAAACTCTGCCTGTTCTGTGATCCTTCATGATTCTTCTTGGTATGGCAAAGAGTTGACTTTACCTTTATGTAGGGGCTTGTTAAATGCCTCTTTGTGTGTTGCCTGTTCTGTTAAGCCAGCATGTTGCTTTAGTATTGCGGTTGTGTAAGGCAGCAATGTTGTAGGCACTGTTTGTTTGGAGAACCAATTAGATGTAGTGCCTGACATTTTCTCTACAAATTGAAGCTTTCTTAGACAGCTGCAGGGTAGTGTGTCAAATACTTTGGTTCTTGTTTTTTCTAGGAGCACTGTATTTAGTAACTGTGTTACATTATAATGATAGAAGAGACAGGAACAGCACGTTCTGAGTTGTGTCAAAAGCCTGAACTTCTGCAATCTCTTGGCAGTGTTGGGATTCTACAATGTCCTTACATACCCACGTGTGTGCTTGCTCCACAATAAGAGGAAGTTTTGTATGCTCCATTTTACTTATTGTAACCTTCTACTTATAATTGACACACCTAACTGAGTGGCTGGAGGGATTGAAGGAGACTCTTCATCTCACTCCAGCAAATCCTACTGAACTTGTTGTCTCCCATCACTGTTGGGCTGGAGCATCTCCAAGTCTTTGGTGGCTTGAGCTTCAAAACATCCTGTTCAGTTAGGAAATGATGGTGCCCATGTCTGAGGCATGATGGAGAAGAAACAGCTTACCCAGATCAAGAAGGAAGTCTTGGCATTGAGCTTCAGTCTAGTGCTTTTCTGCCAGCTTTGGGCTGGGAGTGACACTCACTTGGTGCAAGGGATTAGGTAGCAGAAGGAGGTTTCCCTGTGGGCAGGCAGAATTCCTGGTGTCCCACCTAAGCTTGTATTATTTCTTTGCTGTTGAAGTTGATCACTGACAAGGCAGTTGGGCAATAGCAGCAGCCCTTGTCTGACCTATGCAGATTTGTTTTCTGAGGCCTGATTAGTACAAAGGAGGAATCTCATGCCTCTGGGGCTGTCATAGCCAATTGGGCTTTGAGGCTGCAAGCCAGTGTGCTGGTGAAGTCTAACTTCATGGCCCTGCTGGTGCCAGCAGAATCTGAAGTCATGTTGAGTTTTCTCTTAATAAAGTTATTGTCACTATTGCCTTATTTTTCAAATATCTGTGTTGTTGCAGTGCTCTCTGTGTGCTAATAAAACACTCTCTTGTTTTAGCACTTTCCCTTCAGACCCCTCTGCGTTGCTGTTGGCTGATCTCTATTACACAAGGTTGGCATTGTGTGGCTTCCAGGAACCCCTTTCCCAAGGGAACCTAATGGACTTATTTGAGAAATTGCATCCTAATATTTCCACTGGTGTTTCAAAGGTAATCTGCTTTTTTGAGCAGATAAATTATGTTTTAACAATGTAGTTTAAGTAAACTGAGTTAAATGAGAAAGGCTGAAAGGAAAAATATGAAACTGTGCAAAGCTGTTACTTCCATAGTACCTGTTTAGGACTGTGTCCATTTCTAAGAGGCTGCCATGGAGCATGAGTTAACAGAGGTTAACTTTTAGCCCTGCAAGCCTTGCCTTTTCCCAGGGGTGAATCAGAGCAGGAGCCTGATGTCTTCATTTTGAATTGCCTGCTAGACTGCAGGAGCTCATCAGTTTCTCATCTGTAGGAGGAACCTAGTGAAATCAGCCTCCTGTGCAAAACATGAACCTCTCAGTAGGTGTGTGTGTTTGTGTATGTAGCCTGCATTCTCCTGCATGCTTCTGACATATATTTTGTCTTTGGATAGGTCCGGCTATTGACTGTTAGAATTCTAAACCATTTTGAGAATCCACCTTCTACACAGATTGAGGTAGGGCTGAAACTTTTTATTTAACATTTCAAAACCATCTGTGTTTGATGTTGTGTGTGAACTGCTTTCCACTTTGCAGAAACAAAGCATGTGTCTGTCAGAGGCTGTCCTCTGCTTTTGAGCTTTCACATTCCAGTTTTACCTCTTTGTCCCCCTGCTGCCTCATGTTTTCAAATGTGTGAGTTTTGAACCCTAAGTGGTGGAAACCAGAGCAAGTCCCTTGACTTTGTTCTATGATCCAAAATGGCTGAGACTCTCTGTAGTTTTGTTGAAATACCTTTCAATTAGAAAAGGATACTCTTAACAAAACCCATGTACTTGTTTGTTCAGGGTGATGGCATAGAGGAGCTCCAGCCAGTATTTGCCACGTTGCTCCAAGCAGAACTCGTGCCAGCAACAGTGAATGATTACAGAGAGAAACTCCTCCATTTGAGGAAACTAAGATGTGATATAGTGCAGTCTGCAATACCGAGTGGATCGTTGCAGGAGGTAAGTAGTTATTGTCAAAAAGCAGTTGTCACATTGCTTTATTCCAAGAGAACGTTCTCATTCATCACATGGATTGCAGAATTTTGATAAGAGTTCATTAAAAAATTATCTCCCAGATTAGGCTTTAGAAAACTTACTTGTTAGTAGGGATCACAGCTCCCATTGTTCTTGGGACTATTGTTTTCTCTTGAATATTTAGTAGAACAACAGTTTTATCCAGATAAATGTCCCACAACATGATTAGTCAGGTTTTGGTATCATGGAAAGGAAGACAGATGATTCCAGGGAGAAGCGAGTCATGAGCAAATTTAAAATCATGACCTTGCTATATGCTTAACGTGATTGAATGTTGGTGGGACTCCCATTAGCCATTGGAGGGCATGGCTTCTGAATCTTGCTGTGCTGAACTGGTTTTTGCACATTCGTGGTATGTACGTATGGTGACTAGATCTCAGTGCAGCTTAGAGTAAATGGGCTGTAGTTTTCCTCGTGCAGCTGTGAGACATGGAATGATGATGTGTGTGACTTCATTACTTGTAGTGCTTCTGAGAACTCCTTTGATCTGAGTTTCCTCTTTGAGAGGAAGACAGGTTAGAGGAGGTTGCTTAGTCTTTTAACTATTGTTTTTACATCTCAACAAGGTGATATTCTATGTCATTCTAGGTGCCTCTTCGGTATTTACTGGGAATGCTTTATATTAACTTCAGCCCTCTCTGGGATCCTGTAATTGAACTCATAACGTGAGTATATGTGGTTGGATGCTGCAATCTGTGGTTGTCTCGCAGAACAATTCCTTCCATTGTTTTGTGAACAAAAGCTGAGGTAAAAATACCTGATTTGGAGAGACCTGTGCATGAGAAATTTCATGTGAAATCTTCTGAAACAGATTTGATCTCTCAAATAAGTCACAACCTATTAGACTCTTACTTTTTAACTTAGTTTCTGATTTTTCTTGCTATTAAAGGGAACTTGTAACAAATATAGTAAAAAAGCATTGGAATTTTGAATCAAAGATATCAGGATTTGATTAGTGTTTCACAAATGCTTAAAGGAGCAAGAAGACCCTTTTAGTTTCCCTGTCTATGACTTTTCTGTCCTTACTGGAAAGCCTCTAAATTGTACTAAAGAGTAGGGGAGACTCACGTGGTGGCAACTGAGCTGAATACTGAAGTCAGTTTCTGCTTTCAGCATGACTTTATCTCCTTGGATTTTTTTTCTCTGTTGTATGATTAAAAAGGATGGGATTTTCCCCTTCAAACTAGTGAATTAAAAAAATATTAAACCAGCTCTTCAAAAGATATGTCCATGCTAATTCTTGCTTTAGTTCTAGATGGTGTTACTGTACAGAAGTCAGTGGAAAGCTTGAGAATATTTTTACTCAATTTGAGTTCATTTGAAGTCAGGAGATAAAAGCAGATTATTTTAATAACAATTGACATTTGGGATCCATGAGTGAAGGCAAGGAAATCGTACAGCTGTATCGTGCAGATGTCCTGTCTTCAGACACCTACATTAAAGCAGTGATCAAAGCCTCTGATTGTGTTAGTTGTTAACTTGCCTAGTGACGCATGGCTTTTATTTTTTCCTTTCAATTTCATGCTGTCTTATGCTTTGTTAGTTCTCATGCAAAGGAAATGGACAATAAACAGTTCTGGAAGGTCTTATATGAACATTTGGAGAGGGCTGCTACCTATGCTGGTAAGTCACGACTCCAAAATGTTGTTATGACAGTAACCCAGGTAATTGTGAATGGCATGACTGTGTTTTTCTGTACCCTAAATTTACATGTGATGGGGGGATTCAGAACCAGGGCTCTTGACTACCAGCGTCATGTCTAGGGCAGGAATGAGGAGGCTTGGGAGAAAACTGTGTCTCCTCCTGTTCTACATACCAGGAAGTAGATAGAAAAGGCCCCTGCATTATGGGAGGGAGTTGCAGGTTGTGGGAAGCCATGCAGCAGTTTTGTCCCTGCTTAAGGCTGGCTCTGCCCAGACTGATCAGGAACAGTGACAAAACCTGTAGTATGGGGCTGACCATCTTTCTGCTCCATAGGTTCAGTGAAATTCCTGCAAACACTGTCTTTCTCGAGCATGCTCTTGAGGTTTATCTATGGGCGCATGGAATCTATGATTTCACGATAGAGCCATGAGCACACAGCCATTTGTGGACTTGTCTGTTATTCAAGGGAACTGAGCTTAATTGAGGTGTGTCAAGGTTGTAAGAATACTTTTTAAGCAATGCAAGTCTTCCGGGTCAGTGTTAAATACAGTTGTCTAAGCAGGTATATGTCACCAAAAATATTACTTTCATAATGGAGGGCTGATACCTTGCTACCAGGACTTATGAATTAACCTGGAGAGATTTTCTTCGTCTGTTCTGTAGAAATGGAACTGCAAAATGAACTAGATGAACAGGAGGAAAGCACTGCTGGAATGGAAAGTGAGAAGATGCCAGAAGGAAGGGTGGGGACTGTATTCCTGGAGCAGCTGAGGACTAGAACAGATTGCAGTGAGCGGCTGGACCACACAAACTTCCGTTTTCTGCTGTGGAAAGCACTGGATAAGTTTCCAGACAGAGTGGAGCCTAGGTCAAGGGAACTGTCCCCACTTCTTTTGAGATTTATTAGGTAAGTAAGATTTATTTTTCAGTTTAGTGGACACAGTGCTTTCAGTGTGTTGCTGAGCTTTAAGAGTATGGCTTTCCAGTTACAGACTTTAGTTCCTGAATGCATGACTGATGAGATGTCTATTTCCAGTTAAGATAAACTTTTGATTGAAATGTGGATTCTATTAGTAACATCACACAAGAAGCAGGTTGAAATGAAACTGGCAGTATGTTTCTGCTCCTCAGTCTCTCATTTATCGACTTGCCACTGTCACAGCCTTATTACTCCATTAGGGAGTGATTTCAGTGGAAGTAAAGTTCTCTCTTTTTTTTTTTTTTTTTTTTTTTTTTTTTAAATGAAAATACATTTTACTTTTGAATCACTGAAGACCAAAATATTTTCCCCCAAAATGGGAAAAATTCTGGTTTTGTTAGAGGCTGAATCAATTTCCTGGCCCTGGCAGGAGAACAGTGGTGTGCTTGCATACGTGCCCATATCAGATAGTGTGATGCATATGGGGTAGATGTGATCTCATGGCAGGAGAAGGTTTCTGTTATTCCTTTTCTGTGACTAGAAAACCTATGTTTTGCTTGCCTTCCTGGAAAAATTGAGCCATACTGTAGTAGGCTAGTTTCCTCACTTACTCTGAGACTGCCATACTCACTGGTTGCCTGCCCACTTGAGCAAACACAACCCCCCATGCCCTCCGTATAACCTTTTTACAGACCTCTAATTATTCAGTGATTCACCTCTGGTGTTTTTAAATACAGAAATGAGTACTACCCAGCAGATTCATTAGTGGCTCCATCTCAGGATCTTAGGAAGAAAACTAGTGGTACAGTAACAGCAAAAGAAATACCTGGTGAAGAGGTGAATGATATTGCTATGGAGGAGGAGGAAGAAGAAAAGGAAGAAGGAGAACCAGTAGGACTACCAAAAAAGAAAACAAGAAGAGCTGCTGCTAAGTAAGTATTTTTAGTTTTTCATTGCTCGTACTTTCATGGAAAGGCAGATTCAACAGCTCATTTGTAGATAAATATATATA
>NW_010334663.1:0-1667 GCF_000700745.2 Antrostomus carolinensis | reverse complement strand
GGTACCAGGACCGGTGTTGCCCTGGTCCCACTCACCTCATCCAGCCTCAGCCTCCCTGCGAAGGTCATGCCTGTGCCACATGGGGAAGGACTGTGAGGGATGGGAATTTCAGCCTTAACTTTTGGTAGTCTTAGGCTTTCTTTTCCCTTCTTTAGTGCCTGCTAGCAAGAGATAAGTCATGTGCTGCTAGGAGAAAGAGTTAAGTGTTAACCCGTGGCTGATCCATTTAAAGTCTAAAAACTGTCAAAAACGGGATGTCAGGAGCCACCATGTAATTTCTGCTGATGCATTGGAATGGCAGAGTCATCCAAGGATAGGTCTGAGTTTCACAGGTCATACACAACTAACACAACTTTTCCTATAATTAATACTGGCACGTTTACCAAGTGCCTACAGTCTTTGGCTAACTCTTTTGGGGTTTGGGGAGTGGGAGGTACACTAGGTTAGCACAGCTTTTGGGAGGAAAAGTGGTGCAGATATTTGGAAAATCATCACACAGCTAGCCTTAAAAGCTTTTGAGTTTTAATAGTAGAACAGGTAACTTGTGTGTCTTATCAGTGTTACTGTCAAGAAACAGAGTTCTAAAAATGAAGTCAGTTGTGGAAGTGACTTTGAGAGAAGCTACCCAGCCACCTGACTTTTGAGGACTTAATGAACTCATGGGATGGTATTAAAATGAAAGGGGTTGTGATGAGCACACAGTTGAAAAACTTATTTATATGCATTCTAAGACAACTAGAGGTGTTTTTTAAATAGTCCCATATTTTTGTTTGTTTAAAAAAGAAAGATTCTAATGTTGCAAAGGCATGCAGTTAGGAATTAGGAAGTAACTAATAGTATCTAGAGGGCTAGGATAATAGGAGACATCTAGACTTTCACATTGTTATCACTTTCAATATCTTTTAGAAATACTGTTGGGTTTTTTAATTCATGCTGCCTTGTTTATATTCTGGTTGTCTTGTTTATGAATACTTAGAATTTCATACTTGGCTTTGTCCAACTGAAAGCTTCAGTGTGGTCTTCTTCATGATAAGATTGGTGAATGCTGGAAAAACTCATGCTTCAGTGCTTCAAACTTAACGGCTTTAAACTGGCTTAATGGCTTTAAACTGAAAGAGGGTAGGTTTAGATTAGATATTAGGAAGAAGTTCTTTAGTGTGAGGGTGGTGAGACACTGGAACAGGTTGCCCAAAGAGGTTGTAGATGCCCCCTCCCTGGAAGTGTTTAAGACCAGGGTGGATGAGGCTTTGAGTAACCTGATCTAGTGTAAGGTGTCCCTGCTCATGGCAGGGGGGTTGGAACTAGATGATCTTTAAGGTCCCTTCCAACCCAAACCATTCTATGATTCTATGATTCTATGATTCTATGATTCAAACAGACATAAATTTCTGTTTCTGTAAAAGCAGCTTCCTTGGGGATTCCAGTCAATTAATCCTATTGATTAAACATTCTCTTTTCTTTGTTAACATTATAAGTTGTTTCCAGTTATTGATAACGCACATACTCCAGTAGAGTTAGCAAAACAGCAGCCTGTGTACCCGTGGTGTTAAGCATGCAAAAAAATGACCTCTTGGAATTCTGGAGCAATGTATCCTTATGCAAGGACATCTTAATGATTATTGTGCTGACCTGCTGAGCAATAGATGGTGATGGGACATCAATATTAA
>NW_010334662.1:0-10853 GCF_000700745.2 Antrostomus carolinensis | reverse complement strand
ACCATTCTATGATTCTGTGATTCTATAACAGAACTTTAATAATTGCTCCCTCTCTGAGACACTGTTTGCAGTGACACTTGAACTACCTCTCAGCAACCAATATGTCACTTTTCTGATAGTGTTGCCATCAAAAGATATGTCCATTAGAACTTCATTGAAGAAACTGGACTTTAAGAGGGGTGGGTGTGTGCATGTAAAACTTAAAGCGGAGGGAGGAGGACACAAAAGAGAGAGAGAGAGAGAGATTGGCATAATGTAATCAAAAGAAGAAAAAGAGGTATCTCCCATAAAAATTATTTCCAGAAAGCATCGAAGCTTCACTAATGACATCTCATTCTTTAGGATGCAAAATTATTTGAATCAATTTAACAATATTTTTTTCCATTAATATCTATTAAAATAATATCTCTACATATCCCAGAGCTCCTGATTCTTTTTCTCAAGATAAATAAACTCATTTTGACAGAACTGAGGTAACAATAGCAGTGCAGGTAACTTAAATGTAGTAGTTCTGATCAAAAGCCCCTTGCCTTTGTTGGCAACATTTTCACTGACCTCAGCGAGCTTTGGCTGAGCTCCTAAAGGAGATTATTAAAGTGTTTTGATTCAAAATCTAACTAAAATGTGGAAAATTAAGACTTGGAAGGAACAGGTTTGTAGCTGATGTAAATTTTCATAGCTCTGTTGACTTCAAGAATGCTTAAATAAATTATATTAGCAGATGATTGACTTTAAAAATTACCTAACAACTTTCAGTCCCCTTCTATTACTCTTCCACACTGCACAGACCATATTTTGGACAGTAAATATGAATGTATGGTCAGTACTTTGACTTTTTTTTATTATTATTATCAGCTATTGGAAGACAAGTTGTGTGCACATTGATTTCCTGCTATTTTGTGTGTGGAGTGGATAATAAATCCATAACACATCAAGTGTGCTTTAGAAAAAAGATGCACTCTGGATTTTAGAGCATATAATTAGGTCAAAAAGGCAGCCTGGATAGTTGACTTGTCTGGAATCAAAGAGCTTATCTGGAAACAAATTGACTATAGCTTTTAGACATTTTCATTGACAAGAGAAGGCGATTGTGACTTTCAATTTTATATACATTTTAATGCAAAACATTTGACGACTATGAGTTATTGTGGTAAGGAACAAAAAAGTCTTTCATAAATCTATAGGGAAGAAAAATTCGAGGGTGCGGGTAGAGAAAGATGATAAAGCTAGGAAGCATGCAGTTTTATATTAGAATCATAGAATAACTTAGATTTGAAGTGATCTATAGAAGTCATCTTCTACTCCCTGCTCAAAGCAGGGCCACCTTTAAAGCTAGATCTTTCTTTGAACTTAGAACAGGTTACTGAGGGTGATATATAGTCAAGTTTTGAATATCTCCAAAGAAGAATTGTTCCCGAGCCTCCCTGGGCAACCTGTGCAGTGTTTGACCAGCCTTTTGCTTCTGTTATCTGTGCCTCTGTCACCTTGAGACAAGGCTACCAAAATACAGCCTATGTGAAATCACGTATTTGTGAGATCATTTCAAAGCTAAAGCATGTTATGAATGCTGTTTCCTGAATATTACGGGGCAAATCCTAGCGTGAACACACAAATACAACATTTCAGAAACTACACTGATTGCTAATTTAAGAGATGCATTTGAACTTCTAATGCCCTTATTATTTAGATCGAGACAAACTGTCTTTTTCTCTGTAAGCTGTGAGTAGATCTAGGGCTTGAGTCAGTTTAAATTGCATTATATCTCTAGCAGGATCTGTATTTAGGGCTGCTCAGGTCTCAGATTCACTATTCAGATTTTCACTATTAGATTTTTTATCTCATAAAGTTATGCAGGGTTTTTTTAACAAAATAAATATGATCACAGACATAATTTATGACAGACCTAGAAAATTATTTTAGGAAGCCAATCTGTATGATGTTGAGATATGACCTATCCCCTTGCCTTATAAATTTTTCAAATACTTAATTACTTTTAAAAAAGAGTCTTTCTTTATAAACCTATAAACATTATTCGGTTCTAAATGACACTGAGAGTGATCTAGTCATGTCAGAAACACCTCTGGTGGTATCACAGACATTTACAAAAGGCTGGTGGGTAGACCTAGCAGGTAGAAGAAATGCTGATAGTGGAAAACAGGGTGAAATTCATAACCTGATTTGAAGTTTATTGAACTTCTTATTTTGAATCTTTGAAGCCATTAGCAGGCTTCAGATTTGCCTTATGAAAGACATTGTTTTTTAAAAAAACCTTTGCAGTGAGGAATTTGTAATATGAAATAGTGTATTTAAGAAATGCATGGTATATGACTTTTTTAAATGCATCTCAGCCACTTGAGTTATGACAAATATCAGTAGAAGGCTATCTATAATAGTATTTGCTTTGTTGGTGTATTTCAGAGTTACTACCTTCACATTGGGCTCTCCATGCAGAAAGGTCACTGTTACAGGAGAGTCTCAGGGAACAACTTCCTGACAGCTCCCAGCAGACAGGTGTTCAAAGGACAGCGAAAAGCATGGAAAGGAAAGCACTTTAACCCCAACAGCCTACTCTTTACATTGTTGTAAGCTATTAAAATTGGAGGTGACCCTTGAGAATCAGAGGACTATAACTGGGTTTCTGAAAGCTTATACTGTTTTACTCCCCAAAGAAGAAATGGGAGATATCAATGAATCTCATTATCATCACCACTGGAAACTTTTACTTCATTAGTCTTTACCTGGACTGGTGACTTAATACCTTCTAGAAACGCAACCACATTGCAGGAAATCATATAAAAATCAGGTAGTGCAGTAGCTAAAAGACAGCTTTTATAAGGAAGCACAAATCTAGTCTATTTAAAAAACTTTCTAATCTCAGGACAATGTTGCTTAACATATACATTAATTGAAACAGAATGACTTACCTTGTAAATATTTCCTCCTCTTTTTACTATGTGAACTGTGACTTGTGCAAGTACACAGTAATTAAGCATCAGCACTATTCATTCTGCTTAGCTGACAACAACACACCTGCTTTAAAATCTGTAAACCCAGTCATCCACCCCACTGTCTTGTCCGAGCTGAATCACGAGAATTCAAACTTGGGTTTTTTTTGGTTTTTGGGGTTTTTCTTGCAGCAGACTGACTATTACTGATGGAAACAAGCAGCTGTTTATTTGTCACTGACCCCAGGGAGAGTACACAGAAATTTGATTCAGTCTCTATAGTCTCCTGATTCTGAAACCTTGTTAAAGGTTTGCACAGAGATATAACATTACATAATCTCCAGGGTAGGGCATGGTTTTCTAAGATAATTTCTGAGATGTTCTGAGCTTTGGCCAAAGATTAAACATACTGGGAAGGTCTGTTCTTTAACATCAAATTAGTAATTAGTGTTGTTGCTTATCAACACCACATGCATGGTGTTCTCTAGAACAGCAGAATGGAAAGCTATGAAAACAGGAGCTGATGAGAAGGATACTAGACTGAACACATTGTCTATGTCATTCTAGACTTTATAATATTGGGGATTTTTGAGCCCTCAGTAAAATGGGTGGATATCTAGATTCTCTAGTGCAGAGTGCAGGGGTTTTTTTGTTTAATTTTATTTTACAATTTGGAAATTTTTTAATAGTAAAGATGTGTTCTAATAATAGGCTACCTCCAATAGCATTTTAAAATACAAAACTGTCTTTACTCTTTTCCAAGCTGCTTCAAGTGTGATTTTAAATGAAATAAGGAACTACTTTCTCCTGCTAGACACAGACACATAGGCTAATGCCAGTATTATTTGAACCCTTAATTTATGGTTTCTGTCTTAGGCAGTGTTCCCCGGTTTGATACTGTTCTAAGCTGTGAAATTTTCACACATACAACACTTACAAATTCAATGTATCCAGAAAACAAGCATACTAGAAAGTAAAGCCCTTGGAGTGTAGAATTTTACAGGATTTATTTAGAGTGTCACACTCACATTTAGTTGGAAATTGATGAAACTTTGAACACTGTTTTTCCTCCTAAATGCAGTTGGATAATATATCTGTTTTCTGTTTAAAGACCAATAGGGTAAAAATTTTCCTATAGTTTGGGGAGGATAGGTGGAAATTATACAAATTTACAGAAAACACAAAACTGAAAACCAGTCTGGATTTCCATGTCTTCAGTGATTAGGAAAAAAAAAATATTGATCAAAGTAATATCAGGCTCCTTGGGCATAATGCCAATATTTTCAAGGAAGAAAAAATGATTGAATATTTATTTCCAACTAGTAGTGATCACCTTTCTAAGAAGAAAAATGTCTCATTTCTCCTACTGCTATTTCAACATTATGTGCACTAGGGTAAGGAAAGTTCTGTAACCATAGGAATATTGACGGTTTAAGAATGGGAGGAGTAGCATAAGTGTAGACAGCCAGGTTACGCAAGCAGTATAGTGGTTGCTAGAATTTAATTAATCATTCAGTTGCTTCTACAGGTTTATCCATGTGCTGGAAGATGAAAGTATATTTCTTCACTTCTGTTGGATAAAGGTCTACTTCTAGCCATTTTAAAAAATATATATACCTACAGTTTAACTCAAATTTGGAGTGCCTGAATCAAACATTTCACAGAATTATATCACTTATTAA
Source organism: Antrostomus carolinensis (assembly GCF_000700745.2). Lineage (NCBI taxonomy): Eukaryota > Metazoa > Chordata > Aves > Caprimulgiformes > Caprimulgidae > Antrostomus > Antrostomus carolinensis. Next base: position 6,226 of record NW_010334662.1, on the reverse strand, counting down.
ATTGTTTTAGGACATTCTGTTCTTGTCTGTCTGTCTTAGAAATTTTTTTAAGCTTCCCTCTTATTTTCTATACTGTATTTCCCTTTTGTGAGAAATTTTTTTAAGCTTCCCTCTTTTTTTCTATACTGTATTTCCCTTTTGGGTGATTCAAGTGTATTGCCACTTTATGGTGCCTGATGTGTTAGGATTATGCTGAACTTTTCAAGTTTTCCTATTACAAAAATGTAGCTTAAATATTTTGACAACCATCATATCCTTTATTTGAAGAGAGTACTAACCACAGAGATCATCAATTTCTGTCCATGGTCTTAGCAGAAACTGAGAACTTACAACAATCTTTGCAAAGCATCATTGGCTCTACTCTCTTTCACTGGAAAAAAATGCAGTGTGCTTCAGAGTTAGTGACTCCGTGATTGTAACTATTTTATTGCTTTTTATTCTAAAAAGTAGTAAAATATTCTCAAATATTTTTTTTGTGAGTAGACTATAAATCTATAATAATGTCAGTTGCAAGAGACTTCCTTTGTGTAACAGTAGCTATCTTGTCGACACTAAACTGCCAAACAAATCAATGGGTAATTTTACAGATAGAACCAGAAAACTGAAATGTATGCTCTGAGCCCTAGACTAGGTTTAACCATGGCCTGAATTTTTAAGAAAAGATTAAAAAATTAATATTCTTTTATCTGTATTCCTGCCAGAAGAGAAGAATGTTGAAGAAGTATGGAAGCAGACAGAATTGTTTTTTAGTCAATATTTGGCAAAAAATTAGATAAATGAGGACTAAGCAGACAGCAAAATACGGTTTACCCTTTTACAAATTAAAATAAATACTTATTACTTTAGTCTATAGGTAATATAATTTAAATCTCATTCGTATGTACCAAATTAAATAAGTTGTAACAAGTGAACAGGATGAACAGGAAAGTCAGATATTTTCTCATGGGATTTATCTTATTTTTCTGCCCCATTTTTTCCTGGTATTCATTCTGATATAAGCACAACACAGAACAGTCTGTCTTTCACATGCCACTGTGATTCATCTTAATGTTTTCTATGAGTTTGATGAGCAAGTAGTGCCAGAGTGAATACAGTTTGCTAATGAGTATCCAACTGACAAATACATAAAAAAGGCAATCAATTTTTGTTTGCTTGCTTGTTTTTCCTAAGAACTACAATCTTAAAGTTAAGGGAAAATAATAATTAAAAAAAGTACCTTCAATGAATCTTCTCAACAAGAGTTATCTTTTGGATGATGAAAGAAATTTCAATTTATTATTCTGTCTTGTTCTTTATGCCATCAAAGATATAAAGACATTAGAGTAATGATGTTAGAGAACATATTGAAAAAAAAAGTTGGAGGAAGGTTTTTCAGATTTTGGCATGGCTGGAGTTTGACAGCATAAACAACAACAAATCAATTACATGGTCCAATGCAGCCTTACTTCCATCTCATCTCTGGAGAATGGGATGAGAATCTGATTAAAAAAAAAAAAAAAAAAAGAGAGATTGAGCAGTTTGTCTGTGAAACATATTAAAGACCACCTGAGTTTGGAGCTATATGCTTTTAGGTAAGCCCCAAATGGTATCTCTGACACCGGACAAGAGTAGTGATGTTGAAGCTCTTCCCCCCCCAAAAAAAACCCTCTGTATTTGAGATTTCTCTGTCTCATACAGTACTGTTCAGCAAGTACACAGGAACACTAGAAAATTTCATTCCAGTACAGCCATTTCAAAACATATCTAGCTTGATTGATGGGATTGGCTAAATTAAACAGAAGTTTCCAATAGTGATCAATCTCAAGTGTCTTGGAAGAATACGATTTATTTCAGTTACATAATTAACACATATCCATGTATATGTGATAAAGAAAAAGAATATTGCTTCTATGCTCTCAATTTAAATATGCTAACCTCTAAAATAATGCAAATTATAAAAAAATCCTAATTTTATCTAGCTAGATTGTTTTGTTTGAATTTGGAAAGAAGTCCTTTTTCTTTAGATATTATGTTTGCAAAGTATTTACATCTTCCAACCAAAGACAAATAAAAATATACAGATGTATTTGTATATTTTCCTGTAACTTTATTATGGCTTTATAGCCATATGAGATCATGTCATGAACTTTACTAAAGCATTTCCTTCACTCCATAGGGCCTACTCTTCTGTAAGAATAAAATTAACTATAACGTCTTCACAAAATTGTACTGATTTCTGCTCATCTTTCTGTTATCAGACTGGCATTTATAAATAATTAGGTTTGGCTTTTGGCTTTAGAATTCGAATGTGAAAGGGCAGGTTTATAATTTTTAAAAAATTCTTCCTTTTTTTCCCCTCATCAGAGAGGGGCACACATCATTCCTCCAAGTTCTCAGTTCCATACCTGTCTTCTACAAGATCTCAAAGCTATGAGCTAATAATTTCAACTTTTCATCACCTGATTCCTAAAGATCTTATGGCTGGTAAATTTATAAAAATCAATAAGATATCAAATGCTATTAGTTTAATATTCCAGAACACATTTGTTTTCTATTCTATGCTGACCTTTGTCACTAGTATCCAATGTGTTAAACAGTCACACTACCTTTTGTGAAAATATTAAACTTTTTGGCCTTCCTAGAATAATCTACTTTTTAATATCAGCTATTACTCGTTAATCTTACTACACAAGTACTTAATAGGTCTTTTATTTCTGAGAGAGAGAGGCTTTGGTGTCCCTCTAGCGTAGCTCTGTGTACTGTATCTTTGTGGTCTTTTGATTTATTCCTACACTTTGTTCATGGTAATCCAACCTACTTTTCCCTTTCTTTAGTTTTCCCATTTGTCTGAGAGTCATTAAAGAGCTTGTGATTTAGTCAAATTGGTCCATTTCTATATTTCCTTAAAAACGGAACAATTTGAACCTCTACTTTTTAAATTGCTTCTTAAACGAACTACCTGTTCTGCTTAACTCCTTTCCCCTTAGGCTTACTTCTTAAATCTCAGTGTTTGCTGAATTTGCCTGCTTATTTTTGTTTTGCTATTCTCTTCCTTTGACTGTCTTCTGAAAAGCATGTGAACTCTATCAATTCACTGTCATTCTAATCCCAGTTCTCCTCAGCCTTCACAATATCAGTGAATATCTTTCTGTTGCCTGGAATCAGTCCAGAAAAATGTCTCCCTCTAAACCCTTTCTTGAATTTTTGTACCCAGATCTTCTCATGACCACATTCTTAGAAAATGCTGGATACCATATCCCTGCAGTAGTCTCTATCCACAGTCAAAATCCCCAGTTGCCGCTGGTAATTCTGCCACGTACTCATAAAGAATACAAAAAGGCTTATCCACCTAGTCTGTATTGAGTCTATTGTCTTCTAGTGATCCAGGTCTGAAGTAAAAAGGATGTGACATACCAGACATGGAATATTTCCCTTATTCCACTCTCTGTCCTCGGACAAACTGTAACTTATTATTGTAGAATTTATGCCATATGAATTAAGAGGGGTAATTGTTTTGTCTCTCTTATACCAGTTAAATCATATTTTGATCTTGATTTCCAGCTCTTGCTCTTTATTAATGTATTTTCTGCATTAGTATATTTTTATACATCTTTGGTTTTCAGCAGACTGATTTACTACCATCCTTTTATGACCATAAATTCTCATAAATTTTTCTTTCTTTTTTTTTTTTTTTTTTTTTTGTGTGTGTGTGTGTTTTTGTGCAGATTTCTATTGTTTATCATGCCATTTGGGCTTTTGTTCCTCAGTCCTCTCAGTTCTCTACCTAAAACACTGTTCACAAGCTTTATAAAGATATTCTTTTCTTCTTTTTAATCCCTGCCCTGCTGCTCATGGAACTTCATCTCAGATAAAGCAAACTGAAGTCCTGTTAGTAGTATATTCTGTGCAGCCACACACCTGTCTCCAGTACACTTCCAGTCTACAGGTGGCTACTTGGAGGTTGAACATCATCCCCTACATATAGATGGATTATATATCAGCTATCACATCTTTTCAACAATTCTAGATTTTTGCTTCTCCTTATGTGGGAGCTCATCACTTTCCCTTACAGATTGCTTCTATTAGTTTTTCTCAAAAAACATTTTTAGTTTTCTGCCCTGCTGCAATATTTAATTTCTGAGATAAGGTAATTTTTATGCAATTACTCAGAGAAAAAAAAAAATAAAAATCTACATTTTGATTTTAATATATTCCATAGTCAGAATGCTCTCATATTTTCACACACTAGACCAAATTTTCAACCACTTTTACATCATCAGGCTTTTATGACCTTTAAATTTGATTACATATTTGATTGACATTCTCAGTCTTCTGAACTCTGAGATAATCACAGCAATATAATTTATCAGAAGATCCAAAGTCAGCTGATTAATCTTCAAAACATCAATAAAAAAAATAATCACTGTTAAAAGCCTTAGTACTGATTGTTTAAAATGCTAAAATATATGCACAATCTAAAACTGACGGGTGCAATATAGTCATCCTAAACGATGATGAGAATTCCCAGAAAAGTTATAAAGTTTTGGTGATTTTAATGTGCTTTATCCATCAGCTAGCAAGATGGCAGCAATAATTGCCACCTCAAAGATGGCATATTTTGGATAAAGCATAGATGTGCACTTGCAGTCCAGAAGGCCAACCATATCCTGGGCTGCATCAAGAGAAGCGTGGCCAGCAGGTCAAGAGAGGTGATTCTCCCCCTCTACTCCGCTCTCGTTAAGTCCCACCTGGAGTACTGTATCCAGTTCTGGAGCCCCCAAAACAAGAGAGACATTGAGCAGCTAGAACAAGTCCAGAGGAGGCCACGAGGACGATCTGAGGGTTGGAGCACCTCTCCTATGAGGACAGGCTGAAAGAGTTGGGGCTGTTCAGCCTGGAAAAGAGAAGGCTCCAGGGAGATCTTATAGCAGCCTTCCAGTACCTGAAGGGGGCCTACAAGAAAGCTGGGGAGGGACTTTTTACAAGGGCAGGTAGTGATGGAACAAGGGGAAATGGCTTTAAACTGGAAGAAGGTAGGTTTATATATTAGGAAGAAGTCCTTCACTGTGAGGGTGGTCAGACACTGGAACAGGTTGCCCAAGGAAATTGTGGCTGTCCCCTCCCTGGAAGTGTTGAAAGCCAGGTTGGATGAGGCTTTGAGCAACCTGATCTAGTGGAAGGTGTTTGCGCTCATGGCAGGGGGGTTGGAACTAGATGATCTTTAAGTTCCTTTCCAACCCAAACCATTCTATGAGTCTATGATTCTATTAAATTCTAAAGTCTTACTTTGACTTTAAGGAGAGATACTGAGTTCAGAATCTGGATCAACAGTAAATTTGCGATGTTAGATATAATATACCTGTTGGACTTGTTCTGTCATCTAAAATTTCAAGAGAAGTCAGAATGCAGAATTAAGTGTTAAGTTACTGTAAGAGTCTTTGGAATACGTCTTATTAAATACCAGAATACACTTTCTTCCTTCTACCTGCAAAAGCTCTAAAGTTTCTTGATTCTCTAGATATGCCTGTCTCTATTCTTCACTCTCAGACTACTGTTTGTTTGTTTCAGGTTTTTTTAAATTTATTTCAGCTATACTGGAAAATATTTATAAATACTTATAAATTTATAAAGCTCAAGAACATCATGGACTATGGATAAGTAAATCAAACTTGCATTTGTTTGAAATGAAATTATCTGCCCTTAAAAATTGTAATTTACTTTATATGGGGCTATACCTTAAGACGATTTTGAAAATTCAGTTAGTAGAAAGAGTTTCTGACAAGTTACAAGGTACTTTCTATCAGAAGTTTATGTCCACCCTCCTGCTTGTAAAGAGAGCAGTAGCCTGTGCTCTGCTTACCTGAACATCTATGCACAGTGCACCAATTGACTCTAGCAAAAGGCCATCCCCCTGATTTAAATACAGAAGAAAAACAGCAAGAACTTCTTATAGAGGGATGCTTATTCTCAGAAAGGTCTTCTTCCTTCATCCAGCATAGCTCAGGCTTCTTGCAGATCTCATCAGGGAGAGAGAGATTATGCAAATTAACTCCTTTGTGAGTAGAAACTTGTCTCTGTGCTACACTGAGTACAAGGAGTATTATGTTAAAAAGTACTACAAATGAAATATACAAATATTTTTTCCAGCTTTCAGTCCTTTTTCAACGTTCAGAATTTATCTACTCCTCTGCTTTTCATTTCATTTTTCTATTCAGAACTAATCACAGAATCACAGAATGTTAGGGAT
>NW_010334661.1:0-9476 GCF_000700745.2 Antrostomus carolinensis | reverse complement strand
CCCCAGCACCCCAAGTCCTTCTATCCAGAGCTCCTCTCCACCCACTTATCACCCAGCCTGTGTTTATGTTTGGAGTTGCCCCAACCCAGGTGCAGGAATCCCACACCCCCTCGCAGGGGCAGCTTCAGCTCTGCGCTTTCCACCCACATTTCTCCTTTCTGCAGCACGAGCAGCCTGGCTCTGGCCTCTCGGCCGCAGAAGAGCCCAGGTCAGTCCCTTTCTCTTCTGGCAGCACAGATCAGCTCTGCTGTGTCCACCTCCTCCCTCCAGTCTCCCTGGCAGGACTCTATGCAGGCTGCTGCCTCACAAGCACCACCACCCTGCACACTGGCACCATCATTTGGCCACAGAGCCACAGGCAGCTCACAAGACACCAGTATCACCTGCCCTACAGATTGTGGTTCTTTGACTTAAAGAGTGAACCAAACATGTAGCCTTACAAATATTAATTAAACTTGCTTCCCCCCCCAAACAATTCCTCTAATACAGTGTTTATAAATCTATGGTGAATATTTCTCTGCTGAGCTGCTCAAAACAGAGGAGCTCAAGCCAGGCACATCTTAGAGCTGTGCAAGCAGTGAGGCTCGATGACAGGATTCTGGCATCTCACGCACGAGAAACCACATTCCCCCGGCACGTGGGGCTGTAACCGTGAGCCGCAGCACTCGGCGGGCTCCCTGCGAACAGCACCAGCGACCCTGGAGCTGCAGAAACTCTAGCAGGGACTGCTGAAACATTACTCCCTGCACAGCCTTTCAGAACAAAGCTATTTTGGGAAAAGCTGCTCTGATAATCTTACAGATCTTACATTGTACTCTAAGTTCTGTTTGATCAGTTCAATAAGGGGTTTTTTGGGGTTTTTTTTTAGTCCTACAACTCACTCTGGCTTGTTCACGCAGCTCATCCACAATTAAGCGATCGACTCTTGATGGGTTTGATGTCAGCCTTGGAATTGGAGTGTTGTTAGCACTGGAAACCTTTTTCCCTTGGAAATTCTTAGCAAGAGCTGATTCAGTCTGCAAGAAAACAAAAGAATAACTCCCTAAGAATGTAAGCTGCAAAGTGTGCTTTATTACAGAAACAAGAAAAAATACCAGATACACCATTTCTTTCCCTTAGGGTTCTGGATTTTTTTGGGTTTAAGCAGATGATGAGGATTCAGGCGTTTGGGATCTGACCATTTGGTAAGACAATCACCTGTTTGAAGTGAACAACCACTTTACTCAAAGCAATTTAACTAAAGTAATTACAACAACATCACGTGTTTCAGAAGCACTGTGTCTTCTCACACTCTGACCACAGCCTGTGCTCATTTTGCCTGTAAATAAAATGGAGGTAAGTTAGAAGTACAAGGCAAAAAAGAACGAGCAAAGAGGTTTGAATCTCATCCACAAAACTAAAATTCAATTGTTTAAGTCAGCAATTAACCTGAATTTTGTCTGGATTCCTCAAACTACAGAAAGCTTGTTTTGTTCTGTTCAAATGAAATCATCTTTTATTTAGCCATCAGAAAACTGCTTTGAAACCTGACTGCAAGATTTCCAATTTCCATCTCTCTCACCCTGTGATGTCACTCTGGAACAACGTCTAACTGGATAAATTGGGTTTAAAATTGCATTTCCTGGATGTCTTCTGGGGGTTCACATAAAGCTGCAGCCTCATTTTCTCCACACCCCCCGACCCAATTCTCAGCACGTGTCAGCTTTCACATTTCTCCGTCCAAGCCCAGACACCAACCTCCCCCCCTCAAGTCAAGCTCATTTTCTCCTCTAACCTCTCTGTTCAAAGCAAAAAATGGGTTTTGTCAGGAAACACTGGGGGGAAAAAAAGAAAATCCCATTACATCCCCTCTTAATTAAATTTATCTCAGTGGACTGGCTCACCAGAAGCTGCCAGCCACCCAGCCCAGCCCCACCACTCCCAGGTAACTCTGGCCAAGTTTCCCTCTCAGAAGTCCCAGCTCCAGATCGTTTTTGAATTTCAATACCAGCTAAACTGGTGAAATTTGAGGCAGTTTTTACACTCAACAGAAGCAGCCTGAAGCACTTCTGCTGATGATCAAAAAGGGCAACTGCTTTAAGTGGGGCTTTTTACAGAACTACCTGGTTTAGTTCAAGTCTTTTAATATTATCCTTTCTGCAGCTGCCCACTTTCCTGGGGGGAAAAAAAAGAGCCCCCTTCAAATACACCTTTGGTTTGTAACCTCAAGGGAACGGGTGGAAAGAAATCAGCGAAAGAACTAAAAGTGTAGGGCTGAAGAATTTCAATTACTTGAATTTAAATTCCACTCCCCTGCCTGAGTCCTTTCTGAAAGGACTAAAGTTGAGTCTCAATTCAACATGTAATTACTGGATTTGCTTTCAGAGTTTCCAGATGCACTGTATTTATTGTGCAATATTGCTTTAGGTGCAATATTAAACACAACATTATGCTCCCAACCAGGCTACAAACCTTCTAAATTTCTGTTTCCAGTCCCAAATATACAGGGAAGCAAACTTTTTAAATTTTGAAGTCCCATGAAGCATTTCAGTGAGAATTACCCATGACCTTGGATTGATGATGCGAGGGCTGGAGCAGCTCTGCTGTGAGGACAGGCTGAGAGAGTTGGGGCTGTTCAGCCTGGAGAAGAGAAGGCTCCGGGGAGACCTTCTAGTGGCCTCCCAGTACCTGAAGGGGCTCCAGGAAGGCTGGGGAGGGACTTTTCATAAGGGCAGGGAGTGACAGAACAAGGGGAAATGGCTTTAAGCTAAAAGAGGGGAGGTTTAGATTAGATATTAGGAAGAAGTTCTTCACTGTGAGGGTGGTGAGACAGTGTCCCAGGTTGGCCAGAGAAGCTGTGGCTGCTCCTCCCTGGAAGTGTTGAAGGCCAGGCTGGATGAGGCTTTGAGCAACCTGGTCTAGTGGAAGGTGTCCCTGCTGCTGGCAGGGGGGTTGGGACTGGATGAGCTTTAAGGTCCCTCCCAACCCAAACCAGTCTATGATTCTATGATCTCTAACTGGTCTGAGTGGGATGAGATCTACATCAAATCTGTGATATGGCATCTTAATTCATTATTTTTTTTACCTTCTTTCTTTCTTTCTCCAGAGCTCTCCACTGCTCATAACATTCTTCCAGTCTAACATGAAGCTCGCTGGCAGGCCCGCTGCGGGTTTTAACTTGTCTTTGATATCCAAACGCTGGCACAAAACTAGAAAAAGCAGCGTCGCCATAGAGCTTATCGTTAAAATAAGAGTAGAAATGTTTTAAATCCTCGTGGGAGAACAAGGGGTGAGACTCCATCAGAGGGACAATGGAGCAGCCCAAGAGCCGAGCTGATCTCAAGGGGAACGGGCTTGAACCGAGCTGCTGGTTCTGTCTCAGGTCACCCACCAAACTGCTGGAGAAGCCTGGAGCCTGCAGGCACGTCACAGGGCTGACGGCGTTACTGTCCCCGCTGCTCTGCCTGAGATTAAACTGACCCTGAGACTCCAGTAAATCCTGGTACATGGTCTGCAACAACCCATCTGCGTGTTTTTGTCCTTCCAGATCGTAATGCTCACTCGGTGGCTTCAACTGGAAACGCTGTCTGTTCATATTCTCAATGATCCCCAACTGCTGAGCCGAATAAATGTCGCAGAATCCGTTTGGCTGCTTTGATTTCTTTTCACTTAAATACTCAATGAGATTCTCTTCTCCACTCCTAACTAGTGCTTCCATGCAAGCAGCAGATCGGGCTCGTTCTGTGGCGTTGTAACCAAAATCAAGACTTGAGGAAGGATTATCTTGACAGTACTTGTGAAATAAATTACTATTTAAAAGGAAATTTGAAGATGGTAACTGAAAAAAATCATGAGAATGACCAGAACTTTTGGGAAAAGCAGGTAAACGATTACTGAGTTTCAACAAAGGGTTTGGATTCTGAAATGGGCCGGAAGCAGCGGGTTTGGCTGGAATGTTCATCCAAGGCGGCCTCACGCTGGCGCCTGCTGAAGGGTTCGCAGAGCTTGGCAACACGGGAAGCGATTTACAGAATTCAGAGTTCTGGAGATCGGACTTGGAGAACTGCTGCTTTTCCACACCATTCCCACAGTCACCGCTCCCCAGAGAAGCTGTGAAAGGTTTTAGTCCATAATCAAATTTTTTCCCCAAATCAGTGCAGAATGAAGCTTCATTTGCAAATTGTTTTTCCGACAGAAGTCCTACAGCTTCGGGAAATGTGAAGTTTTGCTGATCTGAAATATTATCTTCTATTTTTTTCTGAGTTCCTGATTTAATTTGAAATAATTTAGTATAAGGCTCTGTGTCCAGAGATGGTGCCTCAACGGTGCCATTTACTAACTTCTTATTTTCTTGGAGGCTACTATTGGTGCTCTTGTTAGGCTTTGCTTTGCCAGCATGAGAATATTCAGTGTATCTACTATAATCTGCATTTTCATTATATCTGTGAAACTGTGGAAGAAATGTTTCCGGCTGCTTCTGGTGCGACTGCACCTCTGCTGCCTTGGGACACACCTTCTCCCTTCCGTAAGGATAAGCATCGGCTCCCGAGTCTTTGGTTACATCTGAATACACAACTTGGGGTGTAAAGGTGTTTTTAATGTATGAATAGTTCTGATATGTGGAGGTTGTCTTAATATTCTCATTAGTCTGCATGTTGCAGCAGTTGGCATGATCATTCCTGGAAGGGTATGAACACTGCTCTTCCAGGTCTATGCCAGGAAACCCGGGATAACACTCCTCTGCTTTCTGCTGGGATGCAATATTATCACTTTGTAAGTACTGCTTCTCAGCAGCAGACACAGATTCGCTGCTACTATAAAAACCCTGTTGTGAGACAGCTCCAACAACTGGTCTTTTAGTTTCTGGCAACAGGTCATGGTGGTCTGTGGTTCTGGTTGTGTTCATGGCCCACACTGACTTCAAGCTGGAAGGGCAACTCCTTGAAAAACAAGAAACACACAGTTAGATTCTTACCCGTGGTGCTCCTCTTCCAAATGCAGAAACAGGTTTAAAAACCCAATTCTTCCCCCAACCATTTGTCTTGACTGATTCAACAATCACAGAATCACAGACTGGTGGGGTTGGAAGGGACCTGAGGAGATCATCCAGTCCAACCCCCCTGTCAAAGCAGGTTCCCTACATTAGGTTGCACAGGAAAGTGTCCAGGTGGGTTTGAACATCTCCAGAGATGGAGACTCCACACCCTCTCTGGGCAGTCCAACCTCTACCCACTCCTGTCATCACTGCAGTTTCCTTTAACTAGATGAGAAAAAGTGCTTCTGCCTCATCCAAACCCACCCAGGTACCTCAGGAGTACGTACAACACCTTCAAGCTGCAAGTGATGTGCACACACCACGCTATGGTCAGTCAATCCCATCGAGAGATTCACTATCTGGCACCACTGAAATACTCCTGGTTAAGCAACAAGTTGAGATAACCACACTCCCCAAACCACCCCCAGCCTTTCAAAGCCTGTCCTGGCTTCTCTCTTCATCTTGCTTATTGCTTCAGAGTGCCCGTGTTTTACGCTGGCTGACACTGCTTCCTGCAGGTAAATCAAGAGTCAGCATCTCAGCATTTTCCTTTCTTTACACTAATTACCACAGATTAACACAGGACAATCAGTCACTGATTGTAAAAGAAACTGTAACCAGACTAAGTAGAAAATGGAACTGTGCCTGGAAGTCATTACAGTCACAGCCAAACCTGGCAGCCTGAGAACAGAAATCCAACCTTAACTGTCTGAAGCAAAGGGATCAGTAAGTTCTCTTTTCATCAAGACTGACTCTCACGTTTCCCCTCACTCCACACGTAACTCACCACAAATACAGAAACCATTGCAATTCTGGGAGGAGACAGAAAGGAAGAGTGGTGCCTGGCTTGGGAACCTCGAGAACCGGGTTCCCTTTCTTACCCCTTCGACCTGGGATACTCAGATTCAGGCAGAAGGCCCTGAGCTCACCAAAGGCCTTGGGGATGCTGGATCTGAATCCTTCTCTGTCAAGTTATTGTAACTGTCTAATAGTTTCTTCTGGTGTTAGTATGTAGACATAACAAATCTGACATTTAGAGATGCAAACACTGCTTAGGTAGCACTAATATCAAGAAATATTCATTTTGCATGGCATTCTTCCCTCCTGTGAGTTCAGGAAAGCGTGAAAGAGTATGATCTGTATCTGTGTGTTCCTCCTGTGAATTGAAAGTTATTAAGAAAGGAAACTAAAGTCTAAATTCAATCTTTACCTAAAAATAAGGCCACGGCATGTATTCGAGGAGATTTATTTGAGTACAGCATTTCCACAATGCTTGTTCAGGACTTATTTAAAAAAAAAATAAAGTTAAAACTTCTGTAAAGACCAGAAATCCAGAAGCCACCAGTTACAAGTATCACAAGTGAAATATTAGACGATTAGGGGGAAGGAAGGGAAAGCATAAGGAGCACGTGGAGCTGCCAGCTGCAGATGCAAAGATGACTAACGGAGCACAGACACTGAGACCAGCCAGGGGAGTTTCTGGTTTGTCAGAGGACGAGGACACCAGCAGAGCTGGCATGGCAACACACTCACCCCTCAGCACAGTACGGCTGCGATTTGTCTTGTTCTTCCAAGATATTAGACACGAGTCCATACAAATCTGTTTCACTGCCATAGTCATTCCTTTCAGGTTGAATCCTGAAAATGAATTGCATATTAATTAAAACAGTTACTTCATGCAAAATAATTTGTAAGCTGAATTAAACAACAACAAAAAAATCCATCAACTCCTTCAGCACACAGGTTCTCTCTCTGTCAAAGGCGACTACCTGGACTTCACATTCATCTGAGAAGCAGCAGGCTGCTTAGGATCATCTCCACACGTAGACCACGGTGTATATAGAAGGGAGGAGTCCACAGGAGCTGAGTACTCTGATGGCGAAAGGGAAGAGCTGTAGGTCTGAGGTAGCTCTACATTTTCTTCATTCTGCATTTTATGTACAATAAAAACATTGATTTTAACATTAAACACATCAAATTGTCATTTCATCATTCTAGGCAGTTGTTATTTTCACCCTTGCAGCAACCAGAGCACGAGGAGGAAGCCAGCCATGTACTCTGACCCAACACCACAGGTAACTTCTGCTGGTGGCTTCTGCCCAGCGCACTTACACACAGGAGCAAAAGTTTCAGGCTAAAACGTCTGCACCAGTTTCCAGCAGACATCACTGACAGGAGTCAGGAGACATCCCCATCTCCCCAGTCATCACAGGTTATTTAAGCTACTGAAGAAAACTGCCAGCCAATTGTTTTCTGAAAGGAAAGCTCTTCTACCCAGTTGCAGTGACAAGGATTTCAACAGGACATGCTTCCTTAGCTTTTAGTAAGGGAAAAAAATAATGATGCTTTCACAGTTAAATGTTAAAGATACACGATACACTCCTTCACAGAGCAAAGCAGTCCAGCAGCTACAGACAGCAACACAGCACCAGGTTCTAATGCCCATAAGACTTTCTGCCCAACTACAGGCAGGTGAAACTTCATGTTTCAGTTCCCCACGTCTGTAAAATAATTTTTTAAGCAAAAAAAAGATGCCCAGTTGCTGGGCTGAATGATATGGAAGAAAAAAGCCACACAAGTCTTGGATAAAGTAACTAATAGGTACACTTCAGGAATACCAAAGGTACTGGGAATGAGTTTTCATTTGAGTCTTTATGGCTCTGGAAGGCAAAATGAAAAGGGAGCTGTGCTGTACTGAACTGTCCTGGCATTTTCAACTGGTCAGACTAAGAACCCCCTGCTCAGCAGGCTGGTTTATACTGGTCCATTTGGACTCTAGGGCTGTGGTGTGCCAGAGAAATATCTGCTGCAACACCTAAGCTTCTCCTTCTTACCAACTTCCCAGTTTTCCTAAAAACAGTCATTTGCTCCTCACTTTGCCTACACTTGTTTATTCTAACAGAAGAGCAAAGAACACAGTGAAATATTACTGCACTGAACACCACATATTGCTTGATCTCTCACTGTCCTTTCTGATGAACATTACGACGATGGAGATTTATCATGAATAAATCAAGCATGGTGATTTATGTTCATTGGTATAAGCAACTGTATTAAGAAATATTTGTTGACCATTTTGTTTACAAGCCACCCAAACTCTTACACAGATATAAAAAATTCATTTATAATCAACCCAACCTGTGATTTGTAGCAACCATAGAGCGAGCCAGAGCCTGTCATTACGTTACTGAAGGCATCAGTCAGCCTCCCGCCGGCTTCTGCGCTGCTCCAGCACCGACTGCCACCTCTGAACGCAACTTTAGACTGCACAGGACAAGGAAAAAAAAGTGGTAGGAGGACATAAATACACACAGACCCAGGAGCTGAAGATTTTCTACCAATGTGAACTTCTTTAACACTTTAATTTACCTGTGGATTCTGCTCCCTCTGACTTTTGAAGGAATTAGTTCTACATACTGACACTAGAACACAGATTTACCCTTAGAGAAAAGCTTAACGCAGCAAACCTCAACAAACTCGGGGGGTGTTCACAGAGGGGGTGCAGATGAAGAGGGAACCAGCACTCTCTCCTTTCACACCAGCTGAGCTGCCAAAGGGCTGAATCACCACAGAACATCAGCTACAGACGTGGGAGAACCATCATCCCTTTCACCACCACCACCACCAGAGGAGTCACTGAGCGTCCCACACACCACTAGACACCCCTCGTCCTCTCATCACTGTTCCTATTACACCACTGAGGTTACACAAATGGATATTTTCAGATTTCAGGAGCTAAAATTTTGCTATAATACACACACTGGGAGCTACAGTGGAAATCTGCCCCATTCTATAACTATGGGAGAAACAACTTCCACCTAAGAAACACCCATCACCAGCCTGGAAGTGCTCAGATAGAGCTGGCCAGTGGGAGCAGGGAATGACAACAAAACAGAGTTAGGTGTCTTTTCTTCCCTTCCTCAGAAGGTGAGGGACACAAGGAAAATTTAAAGTTAAAATAGAACTAACTAGCTAAAAAACCTTTAGCTCACAAATTATACAGTGAAGTTATTTGCATAATATTTAAAATATTGCTGTAGAAGCTCATTACAAATGCTTATTAAATTCAGAAAAAGTTCAGGTTTCCCAGGACTTGTCATTCTGGAAGTATTCTGAGTAAGCACTGCTCTCTGTAGGGATGTTCATCTACAGCCACCTGAGGATGGAAACAGCCTCCACATCTCACACACGCGGGTTACAGCACGATCTTCCTTCTAGTTCACAGTTACACTGAGGTGTTAATTAACACACCGCGTTTCCCAGGCACATTTACAACTATGTGAACACAAACCCCACAATCGGTGTGGGGCGCAGCCCCACTGCTTATACTAACCACGCCACATTTTCTCCTCCGTTATCTCCTTGTTCAGCACGGACACTTGGTACTTACATGAGTTGTGACCTCAGAGAACGAGGAACTGTAAAGCTACAGGAGCTGCTCCAGCCCCGTGACCCCCCCACA
>NW_010334660.1:0-1722 GCF_000700745.2 Antrostomus carolinensis | reverse complement strand
TGGACAAAATCCTGGTTCATATGTTCTAGGAATCCTTGCTTGAGCCAAGTGTTTGGACTAGATGACCTTCAGAGGTCCCTTCCAACTTCAACCATTCTGTGATTCTGTGAAGAGCACTGAGAGGAGTTGACAAGCAGAGAGTCATACTGCAATATCATAAGCCCTCAGTAAGATAAGAGCATACTCTGTGCACATTCCTAATACAGATCTCCAAATTAAGTGCTTGCAAAGCATGCTATAGTATGTGTAAACAAACAAATCACTTGAGAAGCAACTCTTCGATTTATAAATCACCAGTAAGTGAATATCGCCATTATATCAAGGCTTAATTAACCTAACTTAAAAAATATACACTGTGTTACTCATGTTGCAATCTGTAGACTTCCACTTGAAATCTACTTTGTCCTGCATCCAATACTAAAAGCCTGTGACCTTTCTCCCTTTCTTCTAGTATCCCTGGGTTCGTCAAAATTCTGTCTAGATCACTAGCCTTTATTTATTACCGACTTACAGTAAATAACTAATTTGAACTCTTGCTTTTAAAAGAAACAAAAACACATTATCAAACATTCTTCAATATCTTAAGCTCATTTAATGATAAGCTTCTATTTTAATTTGTTTATAGGCATTATTCTTAGTCTTCCAATCTGGACAATATTCTCGTCAGTGCCCTAGGCACACAGTTTTAGTAGAATTCCTTACAGTGGACATATCCCAGCTTGCTGCAGCTGGAAATCTATCCTTAACTGCACCTTTCTGACTGAAGCATCTAGACCTTGTTTTTTATTTCAGCAACAGCAGCTATCAGTTCTCTTTTAATCAGAGGTTGCAAATGCTTTGTCTAGCACCTCATTTTAAAAACTGGAGCATCTTCTCATTTCTTGTTGCTCTATATTCCTTATATTCTCTCTCCATCCAGTCTCACACTTTAAAGAAATCTTTTGCAGCTCTAGTCATTTAGGGTTATAGTTTAAAATTGTCAGGGTGAATGACAGGAGAAGCAAGCTGAGACTAGAATCCTATGCCTCAGATTCAGAAATGAATGGGTTTATATGTAGGGCTCCAACATGGACAAAAGTGAGTGCTGGTGGTGTAGCAAGCTATTGCCTATCAGCTGATCTTCCACAAATGTGCATATATATTCTATTAGCACAGCCCAATTTCCCAAAACCCTTGCCACTGGAATTAGTTCTGGTGAATAGTTCGTTCTGGGAACTATAGGAAAAGTCTTATTATGTTGTATTATTTGCAAAATGAATTTTTGGGTTTTGGACTGGGCATCCACAGTCTTAGACAGTGAATACAGAAAACCTATCATTAAATAAATAAAAATGTTAGAAGATTCATGTTGTTTTCTCCCTTTCTTCTGAAATTATCTACAATTACTCTGAGGCTGTAATTGGGAGCTGACTTGCAAAATGGGACCTAATGCTTCTTATCAATGCTGTTAAGTTGTGTAAAGAAAGCCCAAGTAACTTAGGATAATAGTTTATTCATATTTAATCAGGTTTTTTTTTTTTTTTCTTAAACTCAGTCTCTACATTTTGCTATTTCTATTTCATTTTCATAACAATTTTTCCTTCCTATACCAGAGGATATTTCTTTATTGTTATCAGGACAAGGAAATATAAGAAGGGACAAAAAATATTCATTGTCTTTTGAAATTTAATACCTGAATTTATCTTGTCTATAAAAGGATATGTTTATATATATTTATATATA
>NW_010334659.1:0-1276 GCF_000700745.2 Antrostomus carolinensis | reverse complement strand
CTGTCCAGGTCCCCCTGGATGCCATCCTGTCTCTCTGGAGTATCTGACCCTCTCCTGTGAGGAGCTGCTGGTTGTGCTCACTCTGTAGGGGTGTCTGGCTGCCCTGATGCTGTGCAGGATCTGGGACACCCTCCCCGAGTTCCTGATCCCACACTTTGCTCTGTGCAGCGGGAGAGGGGCCGTGTTGGGAACAGCAGAGTTGAGCAGAGCAGAGATCATCCAGGAGCTCACCTGGGCGCTGATCCGGGCCACCAGGAAACTCTTCCTGTTGTCCAGCATGGATTTCTCCAGGAGACACTCCTGTGCCTGGCCCTGATGAAGATAAGAGGAGACACTGGGTTACCCCCACACCTTGGGAGACCCCAATGAGCTCCTTGTGCCTCCAGTAACCTGGACCCCACAGAAAACAACCCCCCAGGGGCACCAGGATCCCATCTCACCCAGCTCCAAGCGCTCAGATTCCACGGGGAGCACCCAATCTCACCAACATCCCTCTGCTGGTCCAGCACCAGCTGCCCCTGAGGTTTGTAAGGAACCATCCCAGTATAACCAGTACTATGGTGGAAGCAGAACCCAGTTCCTACCAGCATGAGGTTGATGTTGAGGTTGAGGATCTGGTGACTCATGTCCACGCTGTAGGAGTGGGGGAAGTGATCCCGTAGGTAGGTGAACGCCCCAGCAGCACACTGGAAATGGGTGCAGGAAACCTTCATGCCCTGAGAGGACAGGAGAAGACATGTCAGGTGTGCACAGCAAGGTCACTGGTGTCCGTGGGCACGAGTTGACAGACATGAGGAACTTCACAGCATCAATCACCTCAATTGGAAAAGACCTTTCAGATCATCAAGTCCAAACATTAACCCAACACTGACTCCACATTTGTGGAGACTTGACCAGCCTGGAGAAGCACAAGGGGGTGAGGGTGATAAACCCCAGCTCAGCAGGGGTTAGATGTTCTCCATGATGCTCAAACCTCCTCCAAGACCCCAAAAAGCACAAGGCTGGAGCCCTGGGGCTCTGCACAGCCCTGTGCTTTCCCTGGGCCATGCATGTCCCAGGCTGTGTCAGGTCTCTCCCCTCCAGGCTCCATGTGCAGAGGGTGGAAGGTCAGACGGGCCAGCAAACTCACAGAGCAGGGACAGCAACGAAGGGACACAACCATGATGGGGTGGCCCCTCACAACACTCTACAGCAATACTGGGTGACAGCAACACCCCGAGCTGGTACCTGACACTGAGATGCATTTGAGTGGGAGTGTTGATCTGCTGGAGGGTGG
>NW_010334658.1:0-1504 GCF_000700745.2 Antrostomus carolinensis | reverse complement strand
GAGCTGCTCCAGCCCTCCGGTCATCCTCGTGGCCTCCTCCGGACTCGCTCCAACAGGTCCATGTCCTTCTTGTGTTGAGGGCTCCAAAGCTGGACACAGTGTTCCAGGTGAGGTCTCACCAGAGCAGAGGGGCAGAATCACCTCTCTCGATCTGCTGGCCAAGAGATCACACAGGTGATCATCACAGTGGTGTCTGGGCTGTGAGCTGCAGGGATGCTGCCAGAGCAGGTACAAAGCCAGCAGGACCAGGGGTAGCGAGTTCATGGAGCCACAGAGAGGTCTGCTGGGGTGGGGTGGGGTGCAGAGTGCAGTCTTTGCCCCCCCAGCGCATCATCCAACACAGATCAGCGCCTGCAGCAGCAGGAGCAGGAGGCAGCGGGGCTCCCCGGGGGATGCTGCAAAGCAACAGGAACACAACAATCCTCCTCCTGAACCTCTCCGAGGAGTTTGGCCACCCGAGACCGAGCAGTTTTTACTTGTCATGGTAAAAATTACATCAGCCAGAGCGGTCGGTCCCAGTGTCACTGGAGGGAGGATCCACCCCAGCACTGCCACAGCCCCACGGGGCCACCCTGACCCCAAGCGACGGGCGCTGCCTGGGGTCCCGCTCCCCTCCTGCCAGCAGGACCCAGAGGAGGGTGGAGACAGGGACATGGTTAATTGGGGACTTGTCAGTGTTGGGTTAATGATGGGACCCGATCATTTTAAAGGGTTTTTCCAGTCGAGGCGATTCTGGGATTCTGTAGGGAGGTTGAGATGGGATGTGAGGAAGAATTTCTTTGCTGAAAGGGTTCTGAGGCATTGGAAGGGGTTGCCCAGGGCAGTGGTAGAGTCCCCATCCCTGGAGGGATTGAAGAGTCGTGTAGACATAGTGCCGAGGGACATGGGTTACTTGGGGACTTGTCAGTGTTGGGTTCATGATGGGACTCGATGAGTTTAAAGGGCTTTTCCAATCTCAGCAATTCTGTGACTCTGTGAGATGCTCCAGGTGAGACCATGCCCCATCCTCGGGGCAGTTCTCAGTGCTGGGGGGTCTCTCTGGAGTAAGACACCCTGAAAACCTGCCCCACCCACAAAGTGGCAGCGATGTCACCAGCTGCCGGGCTCAGCTGCGCACTGCCACAAGCGCTGGTGGCCACAGGACCTTCCTCAGGTCCGTGCTACCCGCAGGGTCTCATCTTTCAGCTGGAGGAATCAGAAACAAAGCCACCAAAAAAAGGTGTCCAGGGCATCACAAAATGTCCAAAAAGGAGCAGGAGGAACCAGTGCGTGGAACCCCGGGAACAAATCAGCCCTGGATGGGAGGGAGAGGATGCCCAGCACCTGATCCGCAGGCTTTGAACCCTGTCCACAGCTCTCCTGGCCGTTAATGTTTAGGTTTTCCCAAGGAGGGTGAGGGGATGGGGACTGGGTGGGGAGACATGGCTGGTGGGCGTGGGGCTGGGAGGTGGGGGGGTGTACAGGGGACCGAGGGTGCTGAGGAGGGGGACAGAGGACACTGGGG
>NW_010334657.1:0-11711 GCF_000700745.2 Antrostomus carolinensis | reverse complement strand
AATATCTTTAACTTCTAGTTAAAATAAGCCTTTCCTTCTAGTTCAAATACTTCTCCGAACTGTCATAAATCTATATTAACATTACTTTATTCATAAGTTAAGGAAGTCTATAGGAAGCTAAAAACTAAGGTTCAGTACAATGGTGGCATTAAAGCAGCTTTTATATGTACCAGTGAAATCTTCAAAACAAGTTGCTGCCAGAAGAGATAAGGCTGAATACCGCAGAGACAAGAAAAAGAGTAGGTTAGTATTCTAGTTTAAGTAGCAGAGGATGTGGTAGGGATTTAAAACAAACCAAGAAATATACTTTGGCAGACTCAAAAGCTGGCAGAAGAGAAAGAGGAAGAAGCAGAGATGAAAAGAATGAAAAAGGCCAAAATCTGAAAGAGGGGAAAAAACAGAGGAAGACAACTATTTGCAGGAAAAAACAGCTACACATATAACTACAACTCTGAACAAAAAGTGTTAGGATTAATAGCATGGAAAGGATTTGTTACAGAGAGGTTAGGGTTCAAGAAAGCTGAAGTGTGGTATGAGAATCATACTTAACATTACCACAAAAGATTAAATGCCTTTTAAAGAATAAAGTAAAAATAAAGCCGGTTCTCCACCTGTATCAAGAAGGACCTGAGAGACTGTTCCAAGCTACCACATCTTACAGAGTTATTACTCTTATTATTCTACTCCTCGCAGAAACATGGATAAATTTTAAAAAATATGGTTAATTTGCATTCTAGTAAAAATTAATTAGCAGCTCTCTACAATATAGTCTTTTCTAGATAAGAACATAAACTCCATCAAAACCTTAAATCACCAAGTATTGCCACTAAAACTAGATTAAAAATGAGAATCTATGCTAATTCAAGTTTTGAATCATGTAAGTTGTGAAACAGGCTGCTACTACCTATAGCATCTGAAAATACTCTGTTTCCACTATAACTTATCATAAATTGTAGAGTTGTCCTTCTTGACAGATTTTGCTTGCAAGTTTTATTAAGAAGCTGTGGTTTATTTATAATCCTTTGAATCACAGAATCAAAATATGAAGTGATAGTCATCACCTTTGCTTAATATGGGTAAAATGCTTCAGAAAGAAGTTAAGCTTTTCCAAGGAAGCTGAGTAATCATAATGTCAATTAATACTTATTTTATATGGAATTCAGTTTTAACCGTAAATTTCAATTTCATATTGAGATTACTCAATACTAACAGATGACTTAGAAAGTAACCTGAAGTTGCAGTCAAGCACTTTTTGAGCCATACTACTAAGTTATTTTATATTGTTTGCTGGGCAGGTCAGAACTTAAAACAGAAATAGAGCTTTTTGTTAGAGTACCCCTTTGGGGAACTTACATTGCATACAACCACCATAAATTTGGAGGAAAGTCATGTAGAAAAATCAGAACAGGAGCACCATCAGGCAAGAGGGCAAGCAGAAAAGGAAAAAGCCATCTAAAGGAGAATAAGCTGTATTAAAGAAGGTGTTTGTGCCATATCTCTTTAGAAATATACTCTTACAAGACAAAAGCAGACAGCCTTGATGTCCAATAGTCACCTTCCCTCTATTGTGATATGTGGCCATATCACAATAGCTGGATTCAGCAAGGGTAGAAAACAAGTGGTGTTCACATTCACAGTAACTCACTACTTCTAAAATACAAACACACACACACATCTCCCACACCCACAAGATAGCAAAACATACACATTTCAGCCTCTTGGTCTTTCTACTCAGGAAACATTCAAAGAAAGCTTCAGGGTTTGTTTGTGTGTTTCAAAAGGAATTTTTGTAACAGTTTAAGTGTAGGTACTTACCTTACAGCCAGTCCTTCTGTTACAGTGACCAAGTCTCAGTAGAGTTGCCATTGGCTTTCTACTTGTAGTAAAACAACTTATATTACTTTGTAACCTCTTCTATTTGACTTGCATTTAACAGTATTAACCTTTATCATACCCAGGATCAGAGGAAGTTTGTCTGAAGGAAGAAATAGTATACCCACAAAGAAGAAAACATTTATAGTACTGTTCTTTACTTCAGGCACGCATTTTATACTGCTTCCCAAGCTAAGGCCATAACTTCAGCTGAAGTGCATGAAGTTGCAATGAAGCACTGAAGCCTGCAATTTTTCTCTGCTTTCTCACACATGTACTTCCACAGGCCTCAGAGAGTTTCATATTAAGTAATTACTTTAGTTATCTTCTGGTGCCTTTAAAGGGAAAAAAATCCAAAACACAAACCAAACAAACCACAAGTTCTTCTTCAAAGGACAAGTTGGTACCAAATTTGCAGCACAATTTTAAAGCTTGTTATGTATTTACTCCCTATCAAAGCGATACTTCATTCTAGACAAGAGATAAGCAATCTTACAAAGAAACACAGCAAGTTTGTCATTTTTTCCATATATCCCACTAAGAATGAAAAAGAGACAAGGATTTTTACCCTATTCAGTTGTTTACTTTCATTCTTTAACTTTCTCTTGGGCAGCTGCTCTGCATATAACCTTTAAGGCCCCGATCTTGCAAACTTATCTATATGAAGTACCCAAAGTTGCAGGCTGACCTAAAAATGACATAGTCTGTTATCCCAACGAGCAAATCCAACTACAAGATCAGTACATTTACTGTAAGTTACCATATAGCCATCTCCTATGCACATTAACAAAGAAACAAATTAAGAAAGTAATATTCACATAACATTAAGAGGCAAACAAGATGCAACACGAACAGGGTTGGTGCAGCTTCTAGCTAAAACAAGCCACAGCTTACCTTTACTCAAGCCAAGCAGGCTTAAGAGTTTCTCTAAAGCAATTCAGAAAGTCTTACAGGAAAGGCAGCAGCTACAAGGTGCTTTAATAGCTTCACTAGACTTTAATTTGCCTCACAGCTGCTGCAGATATCCTATTAAGCAGACACAGCTTTCCAAAAGCCTACGGTACCCGTACTTTGAGCACTCACTGGCGTCAGTGTAAGCCAAGCGCTCCGGAGCCACAGCAGCGTCCTTAGGACAGCGCGGACTCCGTCCCGCCCGCACACGGCCCCCCGCTCTCAACAGGGCAGCGGCTGTGCGGGGGCGGAGCGGGGCGGGCCCGCGGGCCGGGCCGGGCCCTCCCTCTGCTCCCCGCGAAGGCGGAAACGCTCCGAGCCCCGGAGTAGGTCAGTGCCCGGTGTCAGCCCCCTGAAGAGCCGGGTCCTGGGAAACGTGCTAGGGGCGCGTCATTACTTTGCGGTCTCCACGCGTGGGGGGTGTTGATGAACGTCCCGGGTTTGCAGCTGGAGTCTTGTCCCGTGGTGGGTTTTCCTGAGGGACTGTCCTTGTAAAAGCTTGCAGAGCTCATTTGCGGTGCTCTTCGTAAGCCTAAAGGTGCTCACATACACAGGCTTGCAACACCAGGTTTATCTTATCAGGAAAGCCAGTCAGCACTGGCTGTGACTGGGGTTTTGCCGGCAGAAACTGCAGTTACACAGGCTCCTCCGAGTTCTGCTTTTCTTTGTTTTATTCCAAGTCCTCGATTCCTCACAAATCAAAGTGGCACAAAAAGATAATTAATAAAAATCCAGTGGGAAATTTGCCCTCTCACAGAACAGAGTATTGTGTTTGTGTTCACAGGTACCTTGACTGGAGGGCTCTGGCAGTTCAGTTGCTTATTAGCAGGCCTGAGCAGTTCTAGTGATCTCGATACTACTAATTTAGTCATATTTTCTTAAAAAGTTCTATCTACTAAAATATAGCCGACTTGCCAATGCTCTGTTAGTGCTCTACTGTTTTCCCAGTTTCTATAAAAGCAGCCTTTACATTGGGTACTCCGTAATTGCATATTATAAAATATATGTAATGTGAAAAACAATGATGAACTACTATGCCTAATCACACAGGTGAGTTGGCTGTTACACTTCTATTATCTTGCTCGTGGAAGTCACTGGGAAGCTGAAATCACACAAAGTGTGCAGCAACTGAAGAAACACAACACATAATCAACAGCTTCAAAGTAAATATGGATATTTCCCCCTAGCTGGGAGGGGAGGGGGAAATCAGTTTACAACAGCCATTCATAAAGTCCCCCAAATATGAGAGAGCTTCATAAAATTGTAAGCCCCAATAAATACAAGCTTTATTAAGTACTTCTGTGTTTCTAATTAATTTATGCTGATTAAAAACAGCCTTCCTTGCAGATACATTATTAGTATGACAAATATGAACATAAATACATTTACACTATGAAAACTCTGGTGAGTGCAGTGACCAATATTCTTGACAATATTTATAGTTCATAATTTACACGAATTATAGTGGAATTAACATCCAAACATTTTAAGATCATATTTTAGGGTCTTGGCTCATTGACAGAATGGGGTCTACACTTCTGCAGCATTGTTATAAATATAAGAAATATATTGAAGTAATTTCATCATTAAGACCCACAAGGAGGGATGAAAATGTAAGCTACAACCCTTGGAATTATTGGAAACTATATTATTTTCAATAATATAATAATAATATATTACTTCCAATAATTTCCAATTATTGGAAACTATAATCAGAGTTTAAGAAAAAAAAAAAAAGTATCTGTAAAAGGTAAAGTTGGTAAGGGTGAATACTGTTTTGCTTCTCATTTTATAGCTTCTCTTATTTCAGAAGGTGTTAGCTATGGCCAAAGAGCTACAAAGCAAGAAAACCAGAAAAAAAACAAGAGAACCAGGAAAATACAATTACACTCAATAACTACTGAATACAAGTACACACACTCCTGCACAAGCAATCATTGATATGTCTGGAAGGACTCTTTTCAAACATACTCATCTCCTTAAAAAAAAGTTAATAATCAACAGTTCTAAAGCTTTAATTAAAATATTTATATTAAAGGGTACTGCATGCTAATTTGTTAAGTGTCAATAGCCAAGTGTTATATCAAGGAAATAAAATGCATTAGGATATCTGAACTATAAATATAAAGCCTGCAGATGCATCTTCTTTGCAAAGTGTTCTGCAACTGTAGTTCTGTTAGTGTGTTCATAATGATTCTCTATTTATTGCACAGCAGAAGTTTCTAGCTTAACCAAATGATCAGATAGGGACAGAGAGGGATGGGGGTTGGTTTTTAATCTTTCTGCAAGCCTGAAGAGAGATAAAGTCTTGTAATCTACTATTGAACTATGTCAGAGGATAACAGTGGCAAGTGGCAAGTGAACAACATAACATCTAACATGAAAAGAAGCTGAACACTCTTTTTGTACAGTTTATTACAGGACCTCAAGGAACTAAATGAAAGCAACAGCAATTTCATAAAAGGAGACTGCACGCTGACTATGTAAAGAGGAATTTCTGTTGCTTAAGAACTGTAGAAACTATTAAGTAAAATATATATAATTTTGGAAATTAAATATTGTGCAGTTCATGGAAAACAATAAGCTATTGAAGCTAGGTCTGGAAAGAACCTGTGTTATTATGTGGTTCCTTGTAATCAATCTTCCTCTTAGGTATTAAGCTAACTATACAGCAAAACTGTGGTACTTTATAAGGTCGACTCTTGCTCAAGTTTCATATATGTGTGTGCTAGGCAAATGTTTTCTTTATGTTACTGACAAGATTATCACAGTAAAACATTCTTACCAAATTTTCTTACCAAAGCAATTTGCCTATGCTTTTTTTCCCTGAAGAGAGGGGAATGTTGAGTCACTGAAACAACATTCAGTTGACCATCTAAAAGGAAATAAATTATGATAAAACTCACAATGTAGGATAACATATTCTTCTCCTTAATTAATTAATTCTTTGGCACTGTTTCAAACTTACCTGTTTTACCAACTGACTTACTGTTAGCCTACAAAATAGATAAAAGTATTCCACTGACCTCCAGAAATATCCTTTTTACATATGCTTCTCTTTGGTCTTTACTCCTCTCTACTAATCATCCCTTTCTACTTTCATTATTTTTTAATTTTTTTATGTCACACGTAAAAATTCGCACTTGGAAACGTATTTATACCAAAATACTTGTTTACTTAGAGGTAAAAGCAAAACACGTTACAGCTTTCAGTCAATTACACTAACTAGCCACCCGGTGGCATTAGCCACTAAGTAAAATAAGGTTTTTCACTCGACTACATAGAAACCTACTTTCTTTTTGTATCTATTACGACACATCAACAGCTGAAGTACATGCACAATAGCTTTCTCCTAAAATGTGTATCGACTTTGACTTAAAGAGATTCTTTTCAAAAAAATACTTCCTTGCTTATTTGCAATTAAAGAATTAAGTTTGGTTCCCTGGTAGGAATTTGAGCCGGGTTTGTATAGGTGCTATGATACAATGCCAGCCCGCCACTTCTCTGAAAGAGTCTCCACTTAATTCAGTGCACAACACAATTAAATCAATGGATAAAGAACTGCAGTAAAACCATTTTACCCACTTCAAGGAATGTGGGCCATTGCTTTATCTGATGCATACTACTAAAGTTTTATCTGGTAAAAGTACTGAATTATTAACTTTATTGAGTTTTCCTTATTTTTCACCATTTCTGTGGTGCTTTAAAAAATTATTTATTTTATTATATCAGCGAGATGTGATATTATTCCATTTCACGGGGAGCAAAGAGCTTGCTGGCAAAAGCATTGACCTATATACACAATTTGTAATGTGAAACTACAAGATTAATTGAAATCAAGTATAATGCTCCTGCAGAGCCCGGTTAGGATGTATTCCCTGCACATGCCGGTACCCCCAAGGAAGCTCCAAACTTTGGGGGAACCTGCTGCACAGCATCTGCAGTGAACCAACATATATGTCACTGACATACTCAGAGGCAAAATGTCAGTACTGCACTACTCTATGAGACAGTGATTCCTCCACCAACAAGAATCTAGCCGGAATGGAGAGGCAGTGGGTTGCAGTAAGGTAAGATACTCTAAAAAGCCAGGCAGCAGCAGCAGCCGTTTGCCCCAACATGCAGCAGTAATTCCCAGCTCCTGGGAGTTCACATGGGAGCCGCTACTCAGTTATGGGTAAGCTACTTCTCATCAGTGATCCTAAGCCCAAGTTCACGGCTAACCAAAAGATCTAATGCTATCAGTAAGACAAACATTAAGTAAGGACTTTGACTTTCTGGTAGCAGCATTTGGTGATGGTTCAACTGATATGTTGAATTAGGTGTACTGATTGCTATCTAGCAAAAGAAGATGTGTCGGACTGAATTTTAGCTTTGTAGCATTCTAGTGCAAACCACTCTTGCCTCATCTTCCCTGCTCCTCCTGTTCATGTTTAACTTGGTGGTAGAATGCAAAAACTAAGGACTGGGGTTGAAAGTGATTTGGAAATGAGAAATGAGGAATTTGTTCCAAGGCATGAAGATGAGGAAGAGATGAAAATTATCTTTTAAAACAGATGCTTGCTGTAGTCCTATATTTGGTGAAATATTCTCCTTTTGCAATGCATCACAGGATGGTGGACTGTTTAAATTACTATAGCTTGAATTCTGTCTGCACTGAAAGATTAAAAAGCAGGCTCATGGACCTCCATATTAGCTTTCAGATAACCTCAGGTTATGTGGGGATAGTATGTAGTTATTTCTTCGCTTAAAAATCACATGCCAATTTTATAGAACAGGCCCAAGTCCAATCAATTGTTTACCATTTGAGCTTAAAGAGCTGTCTAGATAAGATTTAAGGATTATTATTTTAATGGACCAAGAAAATACCATGGTATTCTCACTATAGTTTGATACAGTAGGAAGAAGCATCATAAAGAAAATGGAGTGTGCAAGAGGCAGTGTTTAAATACTTATTTTTGAAGAGGAACTATAAAACTGAAAGAGTAGATCTGCTTGATAAAATATTACTACAGTTCATACAGAATAGATACTCTGAAGTCTTAAGTCTCAGCATATCTCACTAGTGTTAAGTGGAACAATTTATAAGGAAGAAAAAAGTGCTGGTAGTGATTCAGCAAACTGGTGTAGTATGTTCTCCTTGTAAAATAAAAATTTCCCCAGTACATGTGAATATATTTTACACTTAACTAAGTTAAATGGTACAAGAATACCATTCAGACACTTAGTTTAAAATTTTGTTTGCCAAGTCTCCACATTTGCAGATTATTCATATCAAATTAATGTGATGCTGTTAGCTAAAGCACAGTCAAATCTACCTTAAGCAATTATGTGAAAAGCTACATTTAACTATAATAAAATTTTGTTTGGACCTCTTTAAAGATCAATGCATTCAATTTTACAATTTTATTTTAAAAATTAATAGCAGTCTAACTTTATACGGAAGTTGAAGCAGAAAGCATTGATTGTTTGAGGCCACACAGCAAAATAATGGCTCAGCTGGGACTAAAAACAAACCAAAAATGTTTCTGCAATCTAAAAATTCATGATGACACCAAGTTCATCTTTGAAAGGTCAAGCCAACACTGCCAAGTAACTGGAGGAAAGGGCATAGTCATGTTCAAGTAAGAACAAACTGCATAGGCTAGTGTTCTAGCCTCTCCATCTCATTTGATTTCTTAGATAGAGATTTTTATTCCAGCCTACTATTTATTCCCTGCCTATCAGTTTACTGCAAACTGTTTAGCTATTTTGAAGGGATTTTTTAAAAATAGGCTACAGGTGATTACTTCAATGTTCCAACCAGTATTTTCTCTCAATACTAGATTCTAATGTCCAAGGCCATATGCAAATTCCTGCCAAGCACATGTGTCTAAGAACAGTTCTTGTTTTCAGCCATTGCATAGCAAAGATCTCACTCACTCTAGACTGGAGTCTAATCTAATTGCAGAGATACAGTTTTAAAGGAAGTGAGCTTTCTTTCAAACTCAAGTTTGCATTTCTGGATGAGATCTCCCCATTAGAAGACAAAGATTCAACACCTCTGAAACTTCCTATTATTTGAACAATAGCATAGTGTTAATTCATTAATTTACAGGTCATGAGAGCGGAGCATTAAGGAAAAACTGTACGATCACTTTAAATTTTATGAAGTCTCATATCTCCTGCACACAGGCCAAAGGAATCTGCTTTTAATTTTAGTTAGAAGTTCAGTTAAGTTCTCTCTGTGCTAGTTGGCTTTTACTGTTGTTATTAGGAGCTATTGTTCTGTTATTTAAAAAAAAAAAAGTACTGTCATGTAAGTACTCTAAGTTCCTACACTTTACAGTCATAACCTTTAAAATAGGCAAAAGCTGTGTGACGTGTGATCTGACACCTAGTAAACAGGCTCCCTTAAGTGTATGGAGGCCACTGCTAGGAGAAGAGTTCTGTAATACTGTGTTGCAAAACAGAAGGTGGGAAGGGAAGGAGTACTAGAAAGGTGTACATAAGAGGACTGAAGAATTCTGATATTAATATATTTGAAAAAGCTGAAGAATTATTTCCTGACAATGACATTGATATGATCACCACTCTTATTTTGAAGCAACTATTGATCTTTTCCTGCTGTGGTATATCATGTTACACAGAGAAACTGCAAACTGAAGATAAAATATCATTCTGAAATCCCCCATTTAGATGCCAGTGCAGCAAATGCCACGTGTGATTGCTGTTAGCTGTGTCCTATGCAGTATCTGCAACTCTACATGGTAGCACTTGTGCATTGATGTTCTGCTACTGTGGTTCCCATATTTACACCTACTAAATTAACACAGGCCTAAAGTCTGTAAAAGACGTGCCAGCATAAGAGGTGATGTTGATGGAGAAAGGATTAGAGCAGTGTGTTTTGTTTTCCTGATTAAACTTCACCAAGGGATCTGCTATACGCATTCAGTACCTTTATAATAGTCAGGTTTTTTCATATTGAAATGAAGGCTAATTAAATTATACAGCTCTAATTATTAAGTGATTTAATAGTACATAGTTAACTTTCTTGCTGTGGATCAAGTCCTTTGTTTAGACTGTCAACAGTCTGTTTTAGCTACGGTCACAAATGTTGGTCAAAATAACCGCTTCAGGATTTGGAATCAGGAGGCTGTGTGCTAGTTTGGTTTCCTAATGATTTTTGTCTTGAGAAACTTAAAAATCCTTTTTCATAAACTTGAATATGTTTCAAAACCTGTCTAAATGCATAGTATAGTAAAGATGTGGCAGTGCAAACCCAGTAACTAGAGTAGGGTGAGTTTCCCTCTTAAGTGGGGGAAACAAATATTTTTAAAACATTTTAAAATGTTTTAAAACTTAGTAGCAGTGGTTAAATTGCCTTCAGTAACAACCTTGTGGGTTTTTCTTGCTTTTCACGAGGTGTTCAGCACGTACTTTAGGGTAACTATTTATGCAAATGACTTAACTACATGGGCATTATATTTGCTCTTCCTCTCTCAGAACCATTCACTGCGTAAGCAGCTCATGAAATATCTAAATCCAGCTCTGCAGTACATGACAGGGCAATAGCAAGCCTGGAGGAAGCGGCACTTGTGCAAGGCTATGTTGCAGACCAACTGCAAAGACACTTCACAGTACTGAAGCTATAGCAAGGAAATGGTCCAGATCTCTTTCAATGACATGTGTGTTGGTTTTGTTCCTACAAGTCCCATACCTATTGGAGCTTCTTATATTTCTCATTTCTATGTTGTATCCTCTTTACTAGGTTATGTCCAATTCAGAGAAAGCAGTCAGCATACCAGTAGAGCTGGGCTTCTGCTAGGTACAAGTCTGTCCTATATACCAAAAGCACACAGGCCAGAAAGCTGAGTAAGGAATAAGGGGGGGTAGGAAAGACAAGGAAGAAGGGAGAATACTGCTGGGCCCCCAGGAAATATCTGTGTAAAATAATCCAGATCGGAAGTATCACATTTTAATCATATCTGAATGAGTCTCACTGAGGTTAATGTTACGGGAACTGCACAAACACAAAGGGCGGCTTTTACGAGGAATTTTCCCCCAGTCTGTCTAGGGATCCTAATGTTGTCAGGGGGCATAAAAGTTGACATATTCACTTACACCAACATGAAAACCTTTTGTAACAATACCAAAAAATGTGAACTGTAATGAGGAACAGATTTCTTCATATGTTCAGAGGGAGGAGCAGGTGAATGAGGAAAGAAAAAAATTAGCTACCAGAGGATAACAAACTCAGTTTGAAACGGGTGGAAGTGTTCCCATGAACATCAAGGCCTTTGGGCTGCCCCTAAATGCACTGGAATTGGATGGACACACTGCAGTAAGGCACAGTTATAAGGGTATGCAGGGGATGACTGGCAGCAAATGGTTAAGTCTAAATTGTTTTGCGGACTCCTCCCAATTCCACAAAATATATCACCTTCGAAAAGGAAAAAAAAAATAGTATAACATAGTGACTGTAAATTGAGAAGCCCTTTTTTTTTTTTTTTTTAATGCAATTCTAGGCAATAAAAATAGACTGACCTTCCAGAGCTGCAAGGCTGACCTTTACAGTGGGGTGCAGTTAATGGTTTCTGTGGTGAGAGGCCTGGAGCAACTGTCCCAGGTATTCTGCAATGTAAAGCAATGGTAAGGGCTGTCTGGTGACAGCGGCTCAGATGACAGGACCCTCCAAAGGGTGGTGGTCTTTTGGTTTTGGTGGGTGGGTTGTTTGTTTTTTTAAAACCGCCTTACCTCTTGGTCAAAAGACCGATCCCCGGAGGTTGTAGACTTGTCCACATACTATATATAGCACCTAAACCCCAGCTGACATCATGTTTTTTCTACGGCGCAGCCTATGGGAAAGAAGCCGGCTGGGGGGCCGCTGTGTGCCCGCGGCGGGGCGG
>NW_010334655.1:0-5142 GCF_000700745.2 Antrostomus carolinensis | reverse complement strand
TGTCCCTGCTGATGGCAGGGGGGTTGGAACTGGAGGAGCTTTGAGGTCCCTTCCAACCCAAACCATTCTATGATTCTATGAATTCTTTCATGTAATCAAACTATTTTAAAACAAGCAAATGAGAGAAATGCCAATACCCTGAATACAATGAAATGGGGTGAGTGAGAGAGAGATATTAAAAGTGACAGTAATTCTCAGGAGCTTAGATCTCATGAGAGATGTTAAGATGTGACACAAGAAATTGATGTCTCCATTCTGTCACGGAAGAGGAGTGGCCCACACAAATCAGTGCAGACACTCCATTTTTGTAGCTTAAGATTACAAGTATAACCAATTTCCAGATGTTTCTGTGTATAAATACACCTATGCGTAGAGATATACACTCCTTCACCCAGGCAGATGGTTTGGATCAGAAAATCTAGTCATCAACATAGAAGTGTTCTCAGAACTTTGTTTCAGTGGACTCTGCCTGAATTCCTGCCCTTTCTGAATCTCATTCTGTTGTGCCTGTGAACATACATGCACATACACATACATGAATACATATGTAAAAATGGGAAATATGTCTATATATGTATGTATACACGTATAAAGAATAGGAAAAATGACATTTTGAAATTATTTGTGGCAAGTGATTATGATTTTTAAGAGTAATTAATAAAGGTAGAGTTCTTAGTCATCATCTCAGCTAACAGAAATGGTACACAAGGATGTGCCTCCCACTTCATCTGAAGTGGTTTGGGGGAAAAGTCTTTATCCATTATCTGTATCACTTTAGGACAGGAAATTCTTGATGTGAACAGAGGTCTGTACCATTTCAAAGAGTTTTGCTGTAAACTGAGGAGGGGAAAGTCAGTTGGCAAGTGCATGACTTGCTCCAATTTGTGTTTGTGGAGTTAAGCAAATGATTTTAAGAAAGCAACGCAAGATTTAGTTTCTACAGAGCTTTAAATCACAAAGCAAGCATGAAGACGGGGCTTTTCAGACATGAAAAGAAAGCAAATGATAAAATGAAAAATGACAACTCAAAAGCACATTAGAAGGTTTTCATGCATGTTGGCAAGGAACGTTGTGTGCCAGACACTGCAAGAGTGCATGCAAAGTTAAATGGAATGTCAAAAGAGAAAAATCAGTAAAAATCGTAGGTCACAATCAAATTATAACACTGCAATCTCTAATGGATGCATACAAAGGTTAATTAAAAAACCAAACAAAACAATAAAAGCCACCACCCCCAAAAATACTCCTAGAATAGACTCCATATTTGTCCAAGTAATTTTAAAAGTTATTTACTTACCATAACTGAATTAGGTCGATAATTGTGAGGATACTCTTCAGAGAAGTACTCTGTATTGTGGTCCAGCCTTTGATGCCCTCCATATTCTCCAGCATCAGAATCCAGAAGGATTTTATACTTAAAGACAACTATTAAGGAACTACACCAAATTACAGTGATATGGGAAGTAAATAAAAGCAAAAAAACCCTAAGCTGCTACACCATAATTCATGCAAATATACTCGGTATGAAGTAAAAATATAATTAAAAAGTAAGAAAACTTAAGAATGGAAAAATATACAGAACTTATAGAAGCTGTGATATTTTGTCTTGAAAATGACATCTTAGCATAGTGACTCCTAGTAAAGAAAGGACCTTCCAGTCTCTTCTAGAATCCTCCATGAATGGTAAGTTTCTAGTATTACAGTAGACAGGTAGTGCACTACGTGATGCACTAGACCAAATATGTTCCACTAAATAAAATGAGTGGCTCTGAATTGCATTTAAGAAGTTATGGAATTATGTCTGTCAAAATCAATCAATGTTTAGCAATATTTTACAGTCTGTCAGAAGCTGATCCAGTGTTAATTATAAAAGCATGTAATTTTAGAGAAGAAAACCCCATAACTCCTTTGAGAGTTTTGCAGAAAAGTTTGAATTATTATAGCAGAGGGGAACAAAAGGATGTTTATATTTAATACAAGACCTTTGAAGAGGCAAACATTCTGAGTGCAGTTGTTAAAATGAGGTGAGTTATTTAATAAAGAGCAACAATGAGTTGGAATACCTCTACAGATACTTAAAAAGGATTCAAAAAGATCTCAACAACGACAAAAAAAGACAAAATAACATTGAAAGAAGATAATTAAAATATGTAAGGAAATAAATGGGGAAACAAAGAGTTAACACATATTCAAAAGTTAATTTTCTCTTATTTAGGACAAAAATAGAATGTTTTAATTTTATGATCATTTAAATTATGATCATTATGATCAGTACTTTAGAATTTTTTCTTTGGACATAATTAAAACATCCTTTTTCCCTCCTGAAGTTAAAACAGAAAGGCTCAATCTCCACTTCCCAACACCCAAACATAGAGAGGAGGAATAACAGTGTCTATAATCCACAATCTGCTTCCTTCATTTTAAACCACGGAAGAATCTCATTTTGCTACAGCTTGTATTTAATTGGATTAGGGAAGAGTGAAGCAATTTTTTTTACTCTTTCAAGTCAGTGGTTCTTAAACTGATCTTGGGCTTCTGTGTTTGTTCAACCTTTTGAAAATAGGCCTGCTCAAAAATCTGAGGTTTTGATATTAACAGATTTTTTTTTTTTTTTTTTTAAAACATCCAGAAAAAATGCCTAGCACAAACCAGAAAATGAAGTTAGGAAACAGCCTTATATACAACCATAATTAAATATAAGCCTGATGAAGTTGTGCTATGAAAAAGAGAGAAAAATAAGTGATATAAAAGGGTGTATTTTTTAAAAAATAAAATTTCTTAAGCATTTCTGACAATTGAACCTCCAGCATCTTTGAAAAAGCAAACCACAGAACATTGAACAGTGAAGCAGAAAGTCAACAACAGAATGTGGATTGGATTTAATCATATCTGTGTAAGTATCAGAGCAAAAAAAGACATGCTAGTTCTGTTACGTCTTGTACTCCTCAACACTGAGCTTACAGCTTTTTCACTGGCAGAACTCAAAGAATTTCAGCTTCTACTAAATAATCTCTTACGAAGAAGGTAAATGTCTGCATTAATTCTTAGTGTACAGCAAAAAATAAAGCCAGATTATACTGAGGACTAATAAGTGGTTTCTTACCTTTTAACTAGTTTGCATTCATATTAGAAAACAGAAATAAAATGAGTTTTCAACTTCTAAAGCTTTTCTGTACAAGGAAAATGGTAAAGAAAAGGATATTTTCCTGGCGTTTCAATACCGACTCTGTAGTCCACGTAACTTTGATACGGATGGAAGTTGAAAATAAAAATGAGACCTGCTCTCTCAAATGCTATGACCTTATTGGATTCATGCTTTTCACTCACATAGCCCTAGGAAAGAAAAAAAAATAATCCAATACTATAAAATATTTAATTGCTAACTGAATTAACAAAAAAGAAAAAATCCACTGCTTCTAGACCTCATTTCAAGTAAAACAATCAAAGATTCGAACAACACAGATAAGAGCATTAACATGCAAACTAGAATTGTTTACCTATGTAATGTCACATAAAATTTTGGATTACTGAACTGCAGATTACTTTTTAGGAGGCAATATAAAATTAAAAGGGTAGAAACATGTTAGGTGTAGAGCACTTGAAAAATTCTTGCTCAAAGATCGGTAACATGGTCTTTTAATCACTCTTTTTTTTTCTCTTTCCTTCAGCAAAAAAATGGATTCCTTTTATCAAATCAAATCTTCTATCTACTTGTTATGGGGATCTGCATCACATCCATGTTAGTAATTTAGAAGATGAAGCACTAGATATGTTTGAATTTTTTTGTTTTCGTTTTTTTTTTATTCTGTGTGAGAGAGCACTTTGATAAGCCACATTAAATTGCTGCACAT
This sequence comes from Antrostomus carolinensis, assembly GCF_000700745.2. Taxonomy (NCBI): domain Eukaryota; kingdom Metazoa; phylum Chordata; class Aves; order Caprimulgiformes; family Caprimulgidae; genus Antrostomus; species Antrostomus carolinensis. The sequence continues at coordinate 1,291 of NW_010334655.1, read as the reverse complement.
ACCACCTTTGTTCTATTAGCTAAAGCCACTAAATAAATAACTAGACATCCATTTAAAAAAAATTCTTTAAAGTGGATTATGAGTAGTATGAAATAATTAAACACTGAGCAATTATAATAATTGAGTTGCTTTGATAAAAAAAATACAGTGCAATATTTGGGTAAAAAAAGCAAATACAGAAGTGACAGGTTGAAGACCAGGAGACTATAGCTTACATTATACTCTACAGAAAGTGGGGTTTTTTTTCCAGTAACAGAGTAATTATTTATATAAAGTAAATTGTCAGAACAATTTACACTTTCCCAAAGCAATCCTTGGATTGGATTACAGACAATTTTATAGTCTGCTTTATCCAGTCTGCAGTAACTAAATAAAAATAGCAAAAAAAAATAAGAAAAGAGTTTGCTAGGAAGCTAAAAGGAGACTGTTGCAGCTTTCTGTTATCTGTGGAAGATATTTCAGTGACATGTTTTGACAACTTGAAATATATGGTGGGGCATTACGCAGTGCATAATAAAGTGCTGTTTAAAATTTCTGCATGCAAATTTGGTATTGTTGTCATTCTGAACATGTTCCCAGCTGGTGACTAAAAACTTAGCGTTTAGTATATACAGCTTACCGGGGGAGATGCAAGCCAGCCAAATCTTTCCTCCAAATTATTCATATCTCTATCAAATGCATTTAGGAATCTATAGCGAAGAAGGTCATCCTCAGTAAGATTAAATTGTCTTCTGGCATAGTGGTAGCTCTCATTATTCCCTTCTCTGGGGAAGTCAAGCCATTCTGGATGTCCAAATTCATTACCTGTATTTAAAAATATTAAGGATCTGTGAAATCACATGCTAAAAATACACTAAAAAAGCAGAAATAAAATACATTAAAGTACATTTCCTTTTTACAAGATTTAAATTCCAAAGAATAATTCTCCATATATAAACTGCCCATCTTATTAGTAAAATGTTTCTCAGAACTTTCATGCTTGTTAACAGGTTTCTTCAGCCAATAAAACTACCAGAGCAAAATATCCATGGACTCCAGGGGAAGTACAATGTGGTGAATGAATGATAACCTCTGTGCTATCATGCCATGCTTAAAATTTTCTCGTTCCCATCCCTTAATAAGGGGTAACAGAAATGCAGTCAACTGGGATACACATTTTAGAGTCACCATGAAACCTAAAAACATCACTTTAACAGTAGAAATCCATTGTTTGAGAGCACAGAACAGAAATCAGTGCTACCACAACCACAGGTAGAAGTCATAGAACCCCAGACTGGTTTGTGTTGGAAGG